>NC_139653.1:25162450-25302450 GCF_951799395.1 Argentina silus
CATATATACACACACACACACACACACACACACACACACACACACACACACACACACACACACACACACACACACACACACTCCCCCCTTGTTTCCCCTCCCCCCTCTCCTCCCCATTGTCAATGGGCAGTGAATGAGAGTGATGAATGCCAGGCCCTAATCAGAGAGGAATGTGAGCTGTGACAGAAAAGAACACCAACACATCACCCAACAATCTCAACAGTCACAACATCCAACATACGACACCTATAAGCTCCCAAGAAACCCTAACCACCAACATATTGTCACAAGAACCTACAGTAGCAATGACAGTGTTAGCTACAAGACACTATAATCTAGCAATGTTAAACTGTCACTATCAAGACTCCACCTCAAAAGTCTCATGTGGCTTCCTCTCTTCATCTGCACTGATGGGTAAAGGCTAAAAATCCACCAAACTACTTTCACATGTTCTGCCTTTTCAGATCAATAGCGATGAAGGAGAGAAGGTGAGGAGAGGAAGCCACTTTAGACTTTAGGGATGCACCCACAGTCACCAGCCACTATGGCTCCACGGTAACCTGTATGTAGGTGTCCATGGTAACCTGAGTGAGAGTATACCATGGTTACCTGTATGAGACTATCCATGGTTACCTGAGTGAGAGCATCTATGGTTACTTGTATTAAGGGTTACCTGTATGAGTGTGTGCCCTGTGTAGCTGAGTCTGCGTACTTCCTTGTCCCAGCCTTCCAACGGCCAAAGCTCTCCATTGTTCATTGCCATAGCAACTTCATCTCATTGTCCACACACACTTAGGTGGTACTGTGTGTGTGTGTGTGTGTGTGTGTGTGTGTGTGTGTGTGTGTGTGTGTTATGTCAATCCAATGTGCTCTGACTCCTTATTAACTTCTCATCATTGAATGTTCTCACACCAACAATCCTCCAACACCACACGTGGATTCTTGTCCGAACCTCCTCAGTACCATCTCAAAACCTCACAATCCTCTATGAGCCCTCTTGTCTTTGGACCAGTATCTCCAGAACCTTCTTTTCTTAGAACCATGGCGAATCCAATAGCAAGGTTTGGGTCACAGCTCTAGCCAGAGCAGCACTAATCTACAACTATCCTCACATACACCACACCACACAACAGCCTGGCTACAGAGGGTAAAGGGGAGGGTGAGTGTGTGTGGTTTTGTTAGTGACGGGTCAAACAGCCAGAACTAGGTAGGGGGGATTGGCTGATGAGTGTGTGTGTGTGTGTGTGTGTGTGTGTGTGTGTGTGTGTGTGTGTGTGTGTGTGAGTGTGTGTGTGTGTGTGTGTGTGTGTGTGAGTGTGTGTGTGTGTGTGTGTGTCCCAGTTAGCTTGTTCTATTGGCCCGTCCTGTAAAGGGCCTGTTCTCCCCTCAGCTGAAAATGAGCTATTGTCAGGGATGATTAGGCGATCAGAAAGGCTGATGAGCCGAGCATTGCAGTCACTGGACATCAAGAATACCGACACACACGCGCGCACACGCACACGTACACGTACACGCACGCGCACATGCACACATACACAAAGATGAGACAAAAACAGACAACAAGCTGACACACACACACGCAACACACAACCACATGCACACACACTCCTGCCACAGAGCTGATGGAGCGGAAGAGCATTCCTGTTGTTACCCTAAAAACCAACCTGCTTCTGTGTGTGTGTGTGTGTGTTAGTGTGTGTGTGTGTGTGTGTGTGTGTGTGTGTGTGTGTGTGTTAGTGTGTGTGTGTGTGTGTGTGTGTGTGTGTGTGTATGTGTGTCTCTCTCTATATCTCTATTATTGTGCAGCACATGGTTTGGAACCTACGGAGCTGAAAGAAAGGAGAGTAATACAGACCAAGCTCTTTCTCCAACTGATCAGCTTATCCATAATGAGTTAACAGTGTTTGACTCTTGCTCTGTGGGATGGGGCTAGTCAATACTATTCCTGGCCTGCATGTTTACGTGTGGTATTACACACAGCTACACACACACACACACACACACACACACACACACAAGCATACAGACGCACGCACGCACGCACGCACGCACGCACGCACGCACAGGAAATAGGAGTGGGTGGAAAACTGTACATCGGATATTAAATACTATTATTGAAATCCTTGCTTTAGTCAAACAATTGTACCTCAATACCAAAGGTACAACCTGCTGTAATAACTACACATGATGAGTAAGAACAGCACCAAGGGGAAGAGAGTGTGTTAGTGTGTGTGTGTGTGTGTGTGTGTGTGTGTGTGTGTGTGTGTGTGTGTGTGTGTGTGTGTGTGTGTGTGTGTGTGTGTGTGTGTGTGTACCTGCTGCAGAATGACCATGGCTCTGGTTTATGATCTTATTCCTGGACATCAGAAGTCAAGATGTGAAGACCCTGAAAGAGGGATATAGGAGAGAGAAAAAGAGAAAGAGAGAGGGGGGGGTGAGGATCTTGCTAACATCACACACACAAAGACATTATCAAGGGAGGCCTCTGAGAGACTGTCACAGTCCCTCTATGGCCCCCCAGAGTTCTGTTAAACACTCCCCTGTTACAGAAGTACATAGTATGACATACACACAGAAATGAAATCTCTCTCACTCACACACACACACACACACACACACACACACACACACACACACACACACACACACACACACACACACACACACACACACACACACACACACACACACAGATTTTGTGATTATAGGACAGGCCCTCCCGTCTGTCTAATTTCCGCTGGACCATTTAGTTCAGGGCTGGTGGAGTGAAGGTTTTTAAGTATCACAGCTACTCCCCCCAAATGCACGCATGCACGCACACACACTCTCTAATTTCCCCCTCCTGCCCCTCTCCCTCACGTCCCTTTGATGACCCTCATGTGTCCTTGCCTCGCCTTGCTCCACCCCCAATTTCCCTGGTTACCATGGTAATCTGCACAAACAAGCCAAATTTAATCATCCACCTCTGTTGTTTGGGGGCAGTGGTCTGTGTGTGATGTAATAGACTTAAATTATTCACCCTCTCCAATCAACCTTTACTTTGAGCTTTTGACTTTTCACACATGTCTGTCACTCATGGACATTCCTAAAAACCAGGCCCTTCTATGTCACTAACATTCTGCTGCTCAATAGACACTTAATTTACTTAATCAATTACTAATCTGTAATCACTGAAATAGGGATGGCAAAATACTTTTCACACACTTCACCTATCCTGTGTTCTGAGATCACTGTCAATGAATGAGAGGAGGTGAGGAGAGGAAGTCATCTAGACTATTGAGACTACTGAGATACAGAGATGCACCTTGCATGTCCCAAACACCCAAACTTAACCATGGCTGCATTCATCCCTGAAGAGTCTGATAAAACAGACAGGAATCCAGGATATCCTCTGTTACCCCCTGCTCAGTTTTGGCCTGCCTCTCTAACCCCCATTGGCCCTACCAGGAATTCAATAACAGGGGGAAGAGGGGGAAATGGGGGAAATGAAAGTAGTTTTGTTTGTTTGTCTGTTTCTGTGTCTGTTTTGAACCTCTGGACTAAAAGAGGAGAACACACACACATACACCACTCCCCATCAATATTTCAGCATCTAATTACGCCAGCAGAGGTCTGGGACAAAGGTTGCGAGCAAGCCATAGCACATGAGAGTGTAAGGTTGTGTGTGTGTGTGTGTGTGTGTGTGTGTACATGCAGACACACACACACACACACACACACACACACACACACACACACACACACACACACACACACACACACACACACACACACACACACACACAGGCATATGGTTAAGAAAAAGAAGAAAGATTAAGATGGGAAAGCAAAGAAAAGTAAAGAAGATATGTTTGTAAGAGAGAGTGAGAGGCATAGAGTGAGTAAGAGAGGGAAAGAAAAGACCAAGCTAGAGAAAGAGAATAAGTAAATTACAAAACGAGAGACGTTTTGAGAGTGTAAGATAGAAGAAGAGATAGACAGTGTGTGAGAGAGAGGTATAATCCTTTCAATTTGTTCCCCCTGGCTCACGCCAGTCACTGTTACAGATCACCTGAGCACGGGTGTCTGAGAAAGGGCCCGTCTGTAATTCCATCGCCTCAGCAAGAACCCACATTTTCATTGTGTCCAGCCACTGTTTCACAACAGAGTGACGGAAGAATGGGATATTACCCATAAAACCCAATGCCAACACTCACCCAATGACAACAATCAACACTCCCCTGAATGACTATTAAAACATAGCACCAAAATCAGTTGAGCCAGTTAGGCTGATTGTCATTGTTTAATCTTGTCACACCTGTCCTGCACCTTTACTCTAACAGCAGGCTGGTGTTATCGCAATGCTATCTTAATCTCGACATTATGTCAACATTATCAGAACTTTATCAGAGCAGAGCTGAAAAATTATTTTTTAAATGTTTTTTATCTGATAACAAAAACAAAAGCTCTGTGAATGCCAAGGGAGGGACTGGAGTCAGAGGCAACTCACTAAGACTTTCAGCTCTAGGCATTGGGGTAGGGTATATCTAAGTATATCTAAGTATTGGGGTAGGGTAGGGGCTAGGGGTTGTAGCTTTTTGTTTTTTTTAATGGAGAGGGCTCAAGTGGTTCTTACAAACACATGCACACACACACTCACAGAGCAGAGACTATATGAACACATACAGACACACACACACACACACACACACACACACACACACACACACACACACACACACACACACACACACACACACACTGTCTGTCAATGGTTAGTTAATCATTATAATTTCTCAATGTGAACACCCTGAGACTACAGAGTAGGCCCACATACAGTAAAGATAAAGCAGATAGAATAGACACTGCTCTCTTGTCCATTCAACTAGAGTGTATTTCTGTCTTGTCATCAACTTGTGTTAATCTATATATTCAATAGATGAACACAAGTTGCTTGCTAATAACATTCTTAACAGAACACACCAGGGCAGGTTATGTGAAGACAAAATAAAATATAGTGTATTTATCATAAGTGCAGAACTTTCAACTGAGAGTATACCAACAAACGCCCATCTTCCCTCCTCCAGTACTCAAGGACACACACACACAGACACACACAGACACACACAGACACACACAGACACACACACACACACACACACACACACACACACACACACCTAACAGCAGTAAGGTTTAAGAGCCACCGTGCCTCCATAAGCCTTCTGACTGCCTATTAGTTCTTACCTCTGGAATCCAAGATTCTCTTCTTTCTCTCCTTCCGGACGTGTGTCCAGATTTAGGTCCGCTCAGGTAAGTCCACAGAGTACAGTCAGATGGAGGGCTGAGGAGCTGGTGCACAGACACCTGTGCTGCTACTGCACGGTGGAGTTCTTAGGAGTGACTCCCTCCCTCTGTGGAGGTATTAACTGTGACACGGCAACCAGCTCATTCACTGCCACTGATCCCTACTACAGAGAGAGAGAGAGAAAGAGAGAGAGAGAGAGCAGAAAGGAGGGGGGGCAGAGGGAGAGAAAACTCAGTGGGGGGCAATGAGGCACAACATAGTGAAGCCCCAACACACAATTAGACACAAGGACATATACACACACACACACACACACACACACACACACATACACACATGCACACGCAGACACACACCATGCACAAAGACACATTATTCAACATGCATACAGATACACACAATCACATGGTCATAGATATTCCTCTTTACACACACCAACAAACCTTCACAAACTTCACTGCACACAGAAACACAGACACATTCATCTATAGAGCCTATTCCTCAGTTGTAATGGCATTACTGTGGTAAAGGTCATAGTTGCCATTAAGACAGAGACAGATTGATCTGTTTTCCTCACACCTCACTGACTAACAGCAGAACAGAGTGGGCACTCAGGGACCCACTCAATTGATAGGCTAACGACTGGCACCACACTGACACAGGAAAATGGAGGACAGACAGAGACATCAGACAGATATGTTTCAGCTATTTTTTAATATAGGAAACATCATTGAAACCAGGATTTGTAGAAAACAGAAAAGAGAACAATCAAAAGTATAAAACAATTTAAAATAATAATTTAAAAAAGCATCTTCAGTCGCCATGCTGTATATTTGCCACAATCGAGACATGTAAACCTGATATAGGATATTAAAGAGTTTGAATGAACCATGATTTAATCAGAATCATGAATGTAGAATGATACTCTCTTCTACCAGATATGCTGGCAACACGGTACTGGCAACACGGTACTGGCAACCTAGTGCAGAGACTGCATTCATAACCAGGATGGTTTATGACCGGTAGCAGACTAGCATCACTAAGTGGTCAGGTAAACTAAGCATAATTGATATGATATATACTGTATGATTTGATATAATCTATGGTGTTTACATGGCGGTTGATTAATTTGGATTAATTCTGGTCATACTGTACAGAGAGAGAGAGAGAGAGAGAGAGAGAGAGAGCGAGAGAGAGAGAGAGAGAGAGAGAGAGAGAGAGAGAGAGAGAGAGAGAGGAAAGGAAAGGAAAGAGGAAGGAATGAGTGTTGCAGTTCTGGTCTGAAACTTAAGAGTAATCTGTTCTCCACAGGTGAATGGAGTCACTTTGTCTATTTGTGCCAGAGAGTGAACACTGGCCCATACTGTAGGTACAGTAAACAGGGCTACCCACTGAAATCTACTGGACAACCTCACATTACTCACAGTTTCACTTTAGTTACACTTGCAGATTCTGACTTGCATACACTCAAGACACTTAATGAACACATATGAAGCCTGTGAAAAACAATCAGGACTGAAAAACATTCCACAAACTAAAACAACCACCAAAGTATGAAATATAGCATGTAGAACACAGCTAACACGAAGGCTGAATAAAATGTAAAACAAACATATGACAAATGTCAATGGGTTAAAAAACATACTGTAGCAATGTATCTGCTGTATGTAATGGAACAGAGCTATAATACATACTGTAATATATATATATATATATACCAAACAAAAATAAATTTTTAGTAAACCAAAGACAGCTGTAAACTACACGATCTGAAACAGCATGGGGTAGTCTGATCCTGAGGTACAGTAAAACAGTATTTAAGTTATTACCTGTATGTTTGCTGCCCCACTGTGGTCAAGGCTAGTATTACACCACATGCAGACACCTGCCAGATTCTATTATAGTAGGCACATTATAGTAGGCACATTGTAACTGATCATGACAACAACTCTATATAGTGTGTCAATTAACTTAATCATATACTTCTTATGTTCAATTTGGCGAAACAATAACAATACTAGCAAAATTATTTATGCTGACATATTGATAACATGCTACATAGATGTCATAAACATATTTATACATGCACTTCTGACCAATCACATTCTCTGTCATTGCTACCAATCAGACTCTCCCCTCTACCATTGGACAGAGGGGGTATGGCATTGTCCAATGCTAGCACTAGAAAGGGAGCAGTGGAGACAAGAGGTGTCAGAGGGGAGGGTTGAGGAGGTCACTAAGGAAGAGAAATACCCCTGTCTGGTCCCAAATACCACACAACTTTCCTCATAGCCCTTGGCACACACAGAGACAGTGTCCCATGTCAACTCCTAGTTCCTACCCATAATCTCTTGACTAACAATAGATCTGTAAGATTGGATGGGGTAGAAGCAACATGGTGGAAACTCCATCAGAAGTTAAGCTATTGATACATTGCTGAAACCCATCCAATCCTTTCATATTAACATAAGTGCACTGGGGGTGGGGGCTAGGGGTAAGATTTGGGATAGGGCAGTTGAGGTTTGTGGACATTGTAAAGGTCAAGTGACTGATGGGTGTGGTTACAACCAAACTGTCACGTCTCAGTCAGACCTTGGAGGTTTGCAAGGATGATGGTCAGATAGTTGTCAAGATAAAAGATAAATGCCATAGATTGTGAAGGTGTTTGTCAAGAAGCGTCTAAAATATTGAGTGTGGATGTTCGTCAGTTGTTATAAACATGGGTCACCAAGATTGGTTCAGATGTTAGTGAGCACGTTGCTGGTCAACATGGAGATGGTGAGAGTGCCCGGGAGGTCGTTGTCCTGGCGATTGCCCTTATCCCTCAGATGCAGCGTGTGCTGCTCTTGGAGGTCACTAGGGTCAGCCATCAAGGTCACCTGACCCAAGAAGGAATCCATCAACATGTTCTTGTTATAGATCTGAGAGAGGGGTCGAGGGGAAGAGTGAGAGAGAGAGAGAGGGGGGGGGGAGTGAGTTCAGGCAATACATTATTTTACATGACTTACACACACACCGACATACAGTAAACACACCTCTATGCGGATGCCCTGTTTTGCTTTCTTCCTGTAAAACAGTCCCTTGGTGTCAAAGGCTGGGCTGCGAGTGTCTTTGTGGACTGGAGAATGCACCTTCTCCCCCTCACAACTGATGATTACATACGGATCTGATGCTGGAAGACAAACACACACACACACACACACACACACACACACACACATTAAAATCTGTGTATCAGTTATGGGCATGCCCACAATTCCCCATGAAGTAAGAAAAGAAGAGAGGAGGTACTGTCACAGTAGTAGTACTGCCATGTTGTTCGACATACATCCACAAGGTGGAGTGGTGTACTGTAACTTTTAATGTACCTCCATCTGAATCCTGTCCTGCCAGTCCCTCTGCCCTCAGCACATGAACCTGGGTGACCAGGGAGGGGTAGCCACACATGCCTGACCAACATGTCTGAGGAGGCTCATCCACTGTCAACTCCCTGAGGTAGAATATAACAGTTTGTCAGAGTGTGTGTGTGTTCACAAAAAAACATATATTTACATTGAATCTTGAGCCATGTGGTACCTACAATATTGTAATTTTAGATGTTAGAAGGCACCCCGGCTATAAGGCATATGAAAGACAGGAGATGAGGAGAGGAGACTAGTGAGATGCATCCTTACTTGCAGTCCGCAGGGACGTCAGTGAAGATCCGGAGCAGGAAGTCTCCCTCCAGGCTAGGGTCAAAGGTGGTGGGGATGATGACATAGCGACCCTCTTTAAGGTCGGTTCGTAGGAACACAGACCGTGAGTTTATATACACACTCCCGCCCACCTTCTGCTGGGTCACGTGCATACGATATGTCCTGTTCAGCTCTACCTAAAAACACACACAGTTGTTTAATCTGCGCATACACACAGGCGCACACACACAACACGTGCACATGCACCTTACCCTGTGGATGTCGAAGCCTATGGCCAGGTTTTCTCCTTTCCCCTCTTTAGGCGTAGCTCTCCTGTCTCTCTGCTGCAGACATATCAATACCTCATCCTCTGGTTTCTTCACATCAAACACATACTGCAGGGAAAATACACACACACATGCATCAGTACCTCAAAGTCAGACCTTTTACATCATACTGCTGACATCCCCACCTGTAAGATTCAAGATTCAAGATTCAAAGTGTTTATTATCATATGCACAGTAGAAAACACGTTTCCCTGTACAAATTCTTGCTTGCTGTACACATACACACACCTGTGGATTCTGCAGGAAGGTGAGTTTGTGATTGGTGCAGCCCCCTGCACGGTTCCTGAGTGGGTTGTCGTGGCGATGCCAGGAGCCAGTCTTCACAGCCTCCTCCCAGGTCTTATGGAAGCTCAGGTAGGAAGTGTTGATGAGACGACACAGGATCAGGTCAGTGTAATTTTGACAGAAGTCATCAAACGTCATCCTGTAGAGAGAGGGAGAGAGAGGAGGGAAAGAGATAGTAGGAAGAGTGGGGATTGGAGAAAGAAAGAAGGAGGGAGGACAAGGAAGTGTTACTAAGAGAGGTTCAGAGAGGGGCTGACAGGAAGGTCGAGGGTCAAAGGTAAAGGTCATAAATGGTTAGAGGTTAGGCCACTCACCAGAACTCTCCGTCGTCCTGCACTGTCACTCCGATGTTCTCTCTCTCTCTCTCACTCACCTTCTGCCACTCCTCTGAACTAGAGAGAGTGAGAGAGAATGAGGGAGAGGAACAGAGGGATTAAACTAAAACCTTCAATAGCTATATACTGTAACATACTTTATATTGTGATCTTTTAGTGGCACTGGTCTCTAAACCTAATGCTAAAGGGGGTTTCTCCCACATACATTCCTCTTCTACACACACACACTCCTCACCTGCATACAAACTCTTCAACACCTAGACACAGACACACACACAGACACACACAGACACACACACACACACACACACACACACACACACACACACACACACACACACAGACACACACACACACACACACACACACCTCACCTGTCACTCCATGGTCCGTTCCACTCTCTCTGTCCCCAGGGGTTTCTAATGCGTATCATGGTGAGTTTGTCTGATCTGAAGTAGGCCAACAGACCGTGGCCCAGCCTCACCCTGCGTACATCTGTTACTGCGTATGCATGACCCTTCACCAGTCCACACTCCAGACGAGCCTCCATTTCCGCAGAGCTTGTCGCCTAGGAAACAATCACTCAATGAAATCTACAATATACCTGGAGTGCTTGACTGCAACCCCAAAAGAGCAACAGCTGCTACAGTGGAAGGGGACAACTTAGCTAGCTACAGAAACATTGAGGAGCCAGACTCAAGAAGTGGAGCAGTGAGTCTCCTCACCCGTATAGAGCAGCTGATAAGCCCCCCTCTGTTGTGGACCTTGAGGACTCTCTCAAACAGCTCGTTGCGTTTCTCCTGGTCATCTTTGAACCCGTTCTCCAACAGTTCCAAGGGTTCTGAGACCCCACCCGTGAAATCCACCAGAGCATCAGCCGTGTTTCCCCCATCCAATGCCTCATAACACCCATGCATCCTATACACACACACACACACACACACACACACACACACACACACACACACACACACACACACACACACACACACACGCAATGATCAGTCATAACACCAGACTCCAGAGCATTCAGTGTATTCCCCTAACACCATGACGTTTATATATGAACCTATTTAGAGTTTTCACCTGCACATGTTTTCCTCTTTGTATATATATATCTGCTAGTTAGCTGACACTTTTATCCAAAGCGACTTACATTGCAGTGAGAAATCAAACCCACAACCTAAGCGTTGTTAGCGCCATGCTCTACCAACTGAGCCACAGAGGACCACGCAGAGTTGACCAAATCCTAAAGTACTGTACTCTCATTGGCTAGCTACTTCTGCTCCCTCTCCCCCATTGTGATTGGTGGATATACTTGCTTGGCATAGGCCTTCTCCACTAGGGCACTCCAGAACTCGTTACTGTCGTTAGAGTGACAGTACACCAGCTCGCCGTTAACCGTTGGCAACCTGTCATCAATGACAACGTCCACCCATTCACCAAAGCGCCAGAAGCAGAAATGGAAGATTCCGCCATAAGATTCAGGTTTCTCCTTATCCCACTCCTGGTCCTTCCAGTCAGGAATCACCTGAGAGAGAGGTGAGGGAAAATGCACAACACTTACAATACATCAAAGCCTGGTCCTAGCACATTTAGAGATCAAATGTGAGGGTAAATATTTAATTACAAACTCAAGTTTATATTAAATCATTCTGCCATTTTAATATGCACAATACAGCTACTGCATAGACAAGCTCCGATTAGTGACACACACACCATACACAGACACACACACGCACGTACACACGCACGTACACACACACACACACACACACACACACACACACACACACACACACACAGAATTAGTCTGATATAAATAAAGAACGAACCCATCAGGCTATGACCTGCCAGCTCCCTGAAGCCCTGAGGAAAATCCCTATGTTACTGCTCGCACGTCATCTGTTGCCTAGTGCCATCACACGTCAACCCCCCCAACTCCCCTCTCCTCTCCCATCCTCACTTTACTTCTGTTCCCCCATCCACCCCCCGCCCCTCACTGTATGTACCACACAATCAATAGAGTCCCAACCACAGAACAAACCAACCATACTGCTCTATGGGAACAGTGAACAAAGACAGAGAGAGAGAGAGAGAGAGAGAGGGAGAGAGAGAGAGGGAGAGAGGGAGGGGGCAGAGAAAGAGATGGCATAAGAGACAGCCGGGAGAGAGAGAAAGGGAGAGTTGAGGAATTAGTCAGACTGGCAGCAGTCGTGGAGAGAAAGAGAAAAATAGATAGAGGCAGACCCTAACTCAGACCCTCTCCACCATAGCATCCAGAACAGGCAGGCCGTCCCTTCTCCCTAGTCCAGGCAGATGAGCTATCAGGCGGACACAGACACAGCTAAGGCTCCCTCCAAAGCTCTGAAGCTGGGCTTCATGGTGGACTCCTCTCTGACTGAGGTAATATGTTTCAGATGCTGCTCTAATGGCTGGATAGTTGGTTGGAGCATGGTTGTTCTATTCTGATAGTTGATTGGAGCATGGTGCTGGCAACACCAGACTGAGTTTGATTCCTGCATGGACTCTTGTGCAGTATGTGTATTGTTTATAGTTGTATAGCTTAAGCTGTCTTGAAAGTATGCACTTAACTGGGTGATGCAGATATCTGGAGCAACTGAAAAGAAAGTATTTGCATAGATGTTAACTGTAGCTGGCTTTGGGTTGAAGATGCTGCCATAACCATATCTTCCCTCCCTTCCCTTCCACTACTTCTACTATAATAGGTGATCTATACTCATACTACCATCATTGTCATGACTATACTAGGTGATCTATACTCATACTACCATCATTGTCATGACTATACTAGGTGATCTATACTAATACTACCATCATTGTCATGACTAAACTAGGTGATGCGTATGCGAGTAGCAGCGCTGCAGCGCTCCGGTCAGAAGCGTCAAAGCGGAGAGCGGTTGCTCCTCCCCCACGAGGCCATCTACCGTCTGGAGTTCACCAATCAGGAGCTTAACTTCACTGGCTGGCATGTCACCCTCACGGGCACTGGCAGGGTCACCGTCACCGGCATCTCTCAGCTGTGGACACCCGACCTCACACACCTGATGACCCGCCAGCTCCTAGAGCCTGTGGGGACATTCTGGCGGAACGCCGGAGACCCTGAGGACACGCCTCTCAAGTGCCTGGAGGCGGATATCCAGGAGTTTGGGGAGCGCATTGCAGAGATGGCCAAGGTCAGGAAGGTGATGTACTTCCTCTTTGCCTTTAAGGAGGGAGCAGAGGCTACTAAAGTCAACTGCTCTGTAGAGTTCACTGAGGCCTGACCTGCCAGCTATCACCTTTCACCTGTGACCTCTCGCAGCAACCCAAATAAAATGACATCATTCCACATTCCACTCCTCTATTCCTCTCTACACTCTTCTCCTGTGACATTTCTATATTCTCTCAGCTGTAGCACACAGGGTTTGGAACTTTACATCCCACTCCTCTCCTCTTCTGTGACTATGTGTTAGTTGGTGTACCACCAATCTTCTACTCTCTGAAATTTCCACTGTCTCTCAAGCTGTAGCACTCCTAATTGCACAAGGTTAGACCTTATTTTAGTAATATGTAACATTTATTAGAACAAAGATTACCTTTGAGAGACCTTTTGAGATTCTCTTTTCATTTAATTGACTTCTCACAGTTATATTGATAAACTGAATAATATAATGAGTGCATGAATGAATGGCTTGATTTGATATTATTTATAGCACATTTTGAGAATAAAATGCTTCAATGTCTCATGTGACAGCAAACATTATTCAAATCCACATCATCCACAGCATATTCAAAACAATGTCTTCTACTTACAATTATAGTAGGCATACTAGTTATTCACACTGCATGTGTCTGTCTGATATAAACAATACAACTGATTCTGTCCTCTCCAGCTGTCTATTAAAGAGCTCTGTTGGCACAATGTACTACTCTGTCTGTGGCAGTTATTATTGAGGTTATTGGGTTGGGGAGGGGAGTGAGCTGGCTGTACTGTAGCTGTGACTGGTTAGAGCCCATTTAGCCAGGGGCTAGCTACTGCTCCAGCTACTACCCACTCCTAGGGCAATCAATACAGGATCCAGAGAGAGGGAGAGACTGGGGGGGGAGAAATAGAGAGAGGGAGGGGGAGGACTGGGAGGGCCCAGAGGAAGTGTGCTCATGAGAGCAGATACAGCTCTGCTACACAAACAGACTTACGGTGCTGTCTCTAAGGGTTAATAACACATAATGTAATGAGAGAAAGATATGGTGTGTGTGTGTGTGTGTGTGTGTGTGTGTGTGCGTGTGTGCGTGCGTGTGTGCGTGCGTGCATGAGATGAGGTACCTATGGCCTGACAAAAAAGGGACAGATCTTCACCAGCAGTGTAGCAGTGAAGTTCAGTGGTGTTGATTAGGTTTAGAGGAAGGTGGAGACACTCTGTACTAATTAAACCTACTGTACACTCTAATGAGCCATAAGAACACATTGTTAAACACTGACACGAAACAACAGTTCATTATGTCCTTCAGTGCAACACAAACATCCCATTAGCCACTGCTCAACTTCACAAACCTGAAGGTGAAGGATTCCCTAGGTCCAACTGTAATAGACAACACAGTAATAACACAGTAATATCCAACTGTAATAGACAACACAGTAATAACACAGTAATATCCAACTGTAATAGCACAGATGATGTAGTAAGAGCTAATAAACCAGTGCTACTGAGCAAACATACCTGAGACACCAACGACTCACAGAGAGATGACACAACTGTACTAGGGCACCTGTGCCATAAAGGATCAGACCTCTTCACAGAGGCTAGAATACGCTTACATACAGTACAGAAAGGCAACACTATCTTTTGTAAGTTGCCCTTGTTTATAAACGTTTTAAATGCATCCCACCTTTCCTTGAGACAAATACTAAGGATTCCATAACATTGCTTTTACCCATGAAGTCAGATCAGACTAGTTATAACTTCGAAGAAGGAGGGAGTTAAGTTGCATTCTAAAATTATTAGAACGGGCCATAGCCTAGTAATATTGACTGTAATATTGTCTGTGAGTCCCAGGGGTAACATAAGTCCTCCGTAACGCTGACTGTAACGCAACAGCTCGCTTCCTCAAAGAACAAGCATCCTTTTCCCTTCAGGAAATAGAGTAAGATAAAATGATCCTCTGTTTGCTCACAGTTTCTGTGTTTGTGCCAAGATGAGGGGTTCTTCAGTTCATAGAAACTTCAGACCTCAGAGACTAATACTGATGAATCAGAGCATGAACTCAGTGGAAAAAACACACACTACCAACTCACAAGAACAACTCCAACCAGAATAACATACAAACAAGTCTCAAGACGTGCCATAGTGATACACACACAGAGGAGGGAGAGTTGGAAAAGCTGAAATGATGTCACTCTCTGTCCTCTTCTTCTCTATCCCATTCCTTTCTTTCTCACACAGGGCAGGGGAAGAGAAACACTCCTGGATAAGCTTGTGGACTCAGGATCATGTTCTATAGCTTATAGCTTATAGTCCAAATATTCACACTTATAAAACCAGTTATAAAACCAGTTTAAGCAACATGGCTCCTGTATCTATTATTAGCAACTCTTATTGAACCCTTTTTATTGTTTTACTGTTGACATGAAAAGATAGCCTTACCCTTACTTGTAACTCAACAAGTCAGATATGGCCTATGACAGTCCAGAAAAGGAGTGGCTTGTATGTGTGTTTGCGTGTGTCAAAGTTGGCAAACACACACAGACACACACACACACACACACACACACACACACACACACACACACACACACACACACACACACACACACACACACACACACACACACACACACACACACACACACACAATCTTACCCTTTGCCACAGTGACTCTCTGGAGGCGAGGCTGGAGCAGGCGGCGACAAACCAGCAGTTCCCCAGCTGGCCCTGGTGCAGGTCATGGGCACTGATGCCATCTACGAACAGATGAGGGTCCGAACACAGCTCCTTTGGGGGTGGGGGGGATAGATACAGATTTATGTTATACTCTGAATATCTGAATACCATATCTGGCCTCACCACTAATGTCTGGGTGGGACGGAGCAGGGTGCTTCTCTCTAAATGTGGTCAAACAAGATAATAAACTCTGCCCTGCCCAGAGCATACTCCATGGGCAGGGCGGAAGGAAAGTCCCAGCCACTAGACAGAACCAGGCTTGAACACAACCTATAATTATTGTAACTAGAGGGCTGCAGCACAGCAAACTGATAGGAAGCAATCCAGTGAAAAACCTCTGGGACACTCCCAGAATTATCATTTAAGCACACACACACACACACACACACACACACACACACACACACACACACACACACACACACACACACACACACAGACACACACACACACACACACACACACACACACACACACACACACACACACACACACACACACACACACACACACACACAAACTAATGTTGCTAGGAGTGGAAAAAATGTTTTCATTCCATGTCTCCCTCCCTTGCTTACAGCACCTGTATGTCAGATGGGGAAATAGAGGATCTAGTTGCTGCCTGAGGATTATGAGCTAGCAACCACTAATCACCCTCTCCCTGTGCTCACTGCCCTCTTGTTTTACCCCCCCAGCCATATCCACACACTTCTTAGTAATGAGGAAAATAAAAGAATACACTATATATATATATATGATAGTTATTTCCAGTGTTGAGGATGCTACTCTGAAAATGTATTTAACTAAATGACCAATTAAATTAATTAAATTAAATTAAATTAAATTAAATTAAATTAAAATGTATTTAACAAATTACTAAATTACTAATGACTAATTAACTACTGGAAACACTACTAAGATCAGAATTTAGTTTAACTACCACAAAGTTACTGCAAAACACTGATTATTTCACTACTAACCCAACATCCCATATAAAGTCACCATATATCACTTCACTACTTCAACAGTATATTTACTGGTCTACTAGTACTGCTGTTGCACACACCCTCCCTTGCCCTCAGGTTCATTGACATAGAGAGGAGTCACCTTATAAACAGGCCTACAGTGTGAATAGAATTGGGTCAGCTAGAGAATAATGGTGTAGTGCAACAACAGCGTACAGGCGTACTAGTCCAGACTTACAACATGCCCATGCAGTGGGTAGATATCCTGGGAGTGGCATATGATAAATAATTCCCACCATCACAGAAGAGTTATGATGACAATCCAAACAGAACAGACAAGACACCAGAGGGTTCAGTCACAGTTTGCGTTACCTGCTGAGTCTAATTACATATTCCCATGGGGCAGTGTGTCTGTCTCTGCCTGCCTTACCTCACATGCTCTCTCTCTTTCTCTCTCTCATTTTCCCTTCCTGTTTTTTCATATAAAAATATACAACTTTGCCAGTTTAGAAAAACAATTAAACAAGTGTCATTTTCAGCACTCTGTATAAAAATATAGCAGCAATAAATTAAGAGGATAAAGGCACCCTATGCAGGAATGCACCCTCTTTTGACTGCAATGGGAAATGCAATGACAATTCAGAATAGTGTCTCATTTACTCGGAAAAATCATCAGAATACATGTTAGAAACATATTTGCGCATGAAGGCTTCCATTGCTTCGGTCGGCTTCCAACACTGAGAAATGCTTGTGGCTCCTAGGCAGTACACTAGGTAGTCACACACACACAAGTCGCAGGTTACATGCCCACAGCCAGTGGTAGATGCCCAGAAATGTCCCGAACATATTGGAGAAGGAAATTCCAGCAGAAGGGCAGGGTCTTGGCAGGTGCTCGCACTGTTACAGACTGCCACTGCATCATAAGTTATGATTCAGCATGGTTATTTAGTGACATTTTCAAGGGGAAAATGCTACATATTGCATCTTTAAAGCTTGTACACTGAAATTAAGTTTAGGCTTAGACTGTCTTTTAGAATGTCTTAGGGTTAGGGTTAGGGTTACGGTTATTAACAGTCTT
The DNA here is from genome assembly GCF_951799395.1 of Argentina silus. Classification (NCBI taxonomy): domain Eukaryota; kingdom Metazoa; phylum Chordata; class Actinopteri; order Argentiniformes; family Argentinidae; genus Argentina; species Argentina silus. The sequence continues at coordinate 25,180,364 of NC_139653.1, forward strand.
AGTGTAACATTCCTTAAGTGTACAATATCTCTCTCACTCTCTGTCTCTCGCTCTCTCTCTCTCTCTCTCTCACTCTCATCGAGGGACAGGAATCTGTCAGTGAGTTCAGTCTCCTGCACCCAGACCCTTAACGCTGCAGTAGTTGTTAGTGGAAGAATGGAGACTTGGATAGGCTGCTAAACGAGCTCATTCACTCCACAGAGACACAACGTCTCATCAGAAGTCCATGGCTGCAATCTCTGAATGCTCTGTCTAGATGACTTTCTCTCTGCTCTTTCAGCAGATTATGGAATCTATCAGAGAAGTTGGAAAAATTCTCTACCTTCTCTTTCTCCATCTCTTATTCTCTCTCAATCTCTCTATGCTGCTAAATATATATAATGTTTTTCTTAAGAAAGGAAAAATTAAAGGAAAGAGTTCTGAATGTCGTCAGATGAGTAGACAGGTCATTGTTGGCTTTATTTATAAACACTGGTCTCAACAAGGCAGCTACAACCCTGAGGATATCCTCTCTCCTCTCTCACTACTGTTTCTCTCCCCCAACCCTCACTCTCAAGTTTCCATGAATGTTCCCACATGAGCACCACATTAAAGGAGGCTTTGTCTTAACTTCAATGTGTGTGTGAATGTGTGTGTGTGTGTCTGCCTCTACCTCCCCCTCTTACCCCTGGACAGATTAATCAGATCGATCAGAAGTCTAATTTACTACCAGTAGTTTTCTGCTTTATCACTCAGCAGGTACATGATTGGTCTAGAGGGGTGACTGGGATTATGCAGGAATATTCACATCACTGATGACTAAGTAGTGGGCTTTTTTATTTATTCCAGAACCTCAAAGAGAGGATGTGTGTGTGTGTGCGTGTGATTGCATCATTATTTTATGTACTAAAATAATCTGATAAAAAGCCATGGTTGAGTCACCAGAAAGGATAAGTCAGAGGAAATAGGGTGGGCGAACATCATAGCGACAGCACGCTCCTGTAGATTCTTCCTCTACAACATCAGAAGGATACGTCCATTCCTCACCAGAGAAGCAGCACAACACTTGGTCCAGACACTTGAGATCTTTCACATTGACTACTGCAACGCACTCCTGGCCGGGCTCCCCGCCTCCGCCATCAGACCTCTGCAGCTCATCCAGAATGCTGCTGCGTCTGGTGTTCAATCTTCCCAAATTCTCCCATGTCACTCCCCTCCTTCGCACCCTTCACTGGCTCCCGGTAGCAGCTCGCATCAGATTCAAGACCCTGGTGCTTGCCTACCGGGCGGCAAAGGGAACAGCCCCTCTCTACTTGCAAACAATGGTCAGCCCCCAAACCCCTGCCCGATCACTCCGCTCTTCCACCTTGGCTGGCCGCCTGGCACTGCCGCCTCTACATGGATGCAGCAGCTGCGCTACTCGGTCACGGCTTTTCACTGGCACCACGCTGGTGGAACAAGCAGTCCCACTGCTGTCAGGACTGCAGAGTCACTACCTATCTTCCGCCATAGATTGAAGACCCATCTCTTCAGGCTACATCTGTCCCTCCTAAAGACCTCTTCATCCCCACTACCCCCCTGTACAGTTTCTCTACTATAAATAAATAAATAAAAACATATTTTTTTTAAAAGTAATTCTTCCTTCTTCTAGCATTGTGACTGCCAATAGCCCCTGGTCCCAGCATAGATTAATTTTTCTTATGATGACTGATGGATAGATGATTCACTTACTTAGACAAATGTATTTGTTGTAAGTCGCTTTGGATAAAGGCGCCTGCTAAATGCCATAAATGTAAATGTAAATGTAAATGGTGGGTTTAGAAGTTAAAAATGACCAATGAATGTACAATAAACAAACTCCATTTTTCAAATGTCAAGAGTGGCTACACAATAATTTCTTCTGTGATTTGTTTGCAAAAACTAGCAAGAGCTAGCAGCCACAGGTGACATGCGCATACACACACAGATGCAGCCAGTTTACTTTTCTTGACTCCACTATGTAAATACATGTCTCTGGGATGTACATACTTTCAGAGCATAAACTCTCTTACATAAACATGTGTCTGTAACGTGAGCCTCCAACTCAACTCTGTTCATACACAGAATCGGCTGAATTCACCATACAGTATCCTCTAATATCACGTTATTAGTACAGTAATATATCATGTTTGTGCGACTGCTCATAAATGTTATCTCTGCTAGTAACATATAAAATATGTCCTGACAGCCAAAGCATATCTGCTCATCTCTAAACACAGTATATCTAGAATGTCTATCTTTTTGTAACAGTGTACAGTGTATGTCAAGTACAGAATATAGTATTACTCTTTCACACATAAGTGGGTGTTGCCAAAGTGGAGACGAACAGGACAGATAACCTTCTGCAAACCTGTCATAGAATATTACACCTATCCATCAGTCATACACTATCATTATTCTATCTGGTCACGGAGCAAAGGTTGATGCTTTCCACTTGTACACACAATTAAAAGCGTATCAGCTGTAATGCTCCACCTTACACACACACATCATTAACTTAACACTTAAAGAGCTGAAAGTTGAGCTGACCTTGGGTCTTTTCCATGTGACATGGCCGATGCGGTTGGCTCCATAGAAGAGGGACTGGTCTGTGGGAGGGAAGAGAGGGTCTTCAAACAGAGCCCCGTTCTGTTGGCACTGCCTCCTCAGGGATGAGAAGGACTGGCCCTCGTATGGCACCACCATCCCCTTGAAACACAGCATATAGACACAATATATCACATAGACACACACACTGTGACACTGATGTCCCAAGTAGGCTACATGTTTCTATGCAGAAATAAAACAGTGACAGGTCTTAAAACAAGGATAGTCTTTTTCAGCAGACACAAATCAGACACCAGTGATCCAACCATGTTTCTAACAGAAAACAAGTTGTTAGCTTTCCGCAGCCCAAAAGGGACTGGTTGCAACCCACCAATGGACCCATTTCGGCGACAATGATTTTAGAAAGTCTTACACTACTTTCTTTACCTTCGGAGAAAAATAACAGTGTAAATACCCTTACTACAGTACACTGCCTGGCCCAAGCAGTGCTGTTCAATGGTCAGACCCCAGATCCTAGTTGTCATGGAGATGGTTTATGGGATGTAACAAAGCAGTTTTTAATTAAGTGAGAGTTTGTACAGTCCTTCCCGAGACAGAGGAAACTACACAGACCACCCACTCAACACTCCTATAACCAAACTGGTACAGCAAATACAATACCGTAGGAGGAAATGCAGAAGACATTGTGCAGTTATAACACTACTACTACTACTACTACTACTACTACTACTACTACTACTACTACTACTACTACTACTACTACTACTACTACTACTACTACTACTACTACTACTACTACACCAAACAGACATGTAGGAATCAGAAAGGTTGTTTTGAGGGTATACTTCCAGGTAAGTTGCAGGTGGTTGGGTTATATTTAGATATGTCTGCGTCAGGAAACACAGGGATCAACCCCACAGGAGTAAGATTGAAACAAAGAGACGTACTGTAAGCCAGGCTAGCCCTTAATTACTGCAGCCTGGCTATCAGTATGACTGGAGAATGATTCATCATATGTGGTAATTTGTGTATGATTGCTACTAACTAGTTTTCCTATAGAGCTGTGTACAGTGTTCACAGATAGTAAAATAAATAATGTGGATTTAGCTTTACTTAGTCTCCTAAAGTATGTTTCTAGGACTGATTGAGAAGACTGAGGGGGAAAGAGGTTTAAATGTAATGGAGCCAGACATCCCAGGAGTTCAGTCAGGGGAAACTGCCTCATGTCCACCTGTCAAAATCACTCTTCTTTTCTTTTTTTAACTGGCCAGTAGCCTCCCACACCCCCTTTCTCTTTCTGTCTGTCTCTCGGCCATTTATTTAATCTTCTAGTGTTTCACTTTCTGTTTGCCCCTGGCTTGCATTTATTCTTTAGCCTACTGGAATTATGTATGGAATACAGATGTGTTAAACCTACTAAAGATTTATCAACCGCAAACAGTGTATGAATGACATACTGGCATGTGCCCTGTACAAAGAGGACACCAGATAAACAAGTTAGAAGGGTGTGGCATGTGTATTGCTCCTTAGGCATGACAGTAAGCACTGAGACCAAACTATGCAATAGTTTTCCTATTCCTCTTCACTATTCAACTATTCTGGCATTCCGTATAGAATTAGGAAGGGATCGAGTGCAATGAAGCCATCTGCAGTAGGATATTTAAAACAGATGTTTTCTGCTACGAGGCACTGAGTAATTCAATAATTTGATCAACAATTCGTGAATACCCTTTTCACATGCAGCAGAAGAATCCTGTCTAGAAGATGCATGAAGTGTGGTGACTCACATCATCAGTCTGCTAGGTAGCTAAGAACCGAAAAGAAAAACATATACAGAAGTAGGCTATCTGGATTATGTCTGGATGAGGCAGTCAAGAAAGAGGGATCTGAAATCTCTGAGATTTCTAACCCTGAAGAGATTTTAGTAAATTCACATGCAGAGTCAGCCACGAAGTCGTCAGATAAGCTACCATCAAACCCAGTGGTTGCTTTAATTGGCGTACCTGGGATGTTTAATTTCCCTGGTGATGCGATTTTCCTCTTTGGTCTACCGGGACAGTCGATGTTTGCCTGTCGCTGCAGAAGCTGCTGTCTTGAACGCGAGCAGGGTTGTACGAGTTAGACGTACTTGCCTGCCCGGCCCGTGGGCGCGCCTACACACACGGAAGGAGGGACTGAGGAGCCGTAGCATACTGAACTGAGCATGTGCAGACACTCCATTTCTTGTTTATCAAAAACACATGGTGGTCTATTTTCAGAGTGCCAACCACCCGTCCTATGTTAGACACTGCCATGTGGTTGAGCTAAGATAAATAGGGTTGAGATGATTCATAAAGTAGTTATCATAATTAATACAACATTTGAACATAGTATTGTCTTACATATAACATAATTAAGTAGAGCTACCTGTTAAATTGTATAATCTACGGTATATTGTTCTACCAGAGGAATCATTGTTACACACTAAATATACAAAGTTTTATTTCGTTTTATTATTAGTTTTATCAACAAAATATCCCAAAATGTCAACATTTACATAGTACTACACACATTGAGGCAGAATGGTAAAAATACCAGTCCTTATATTATCACTAAATCGGCATCAGGTTACAGTTCTCCAGTTCTCAGCAACACAACTCAAAAGAGAGAAAATTAGGTATCTTCCTCTGACATCTGGCTTTGACGACCCCAAAGACCGTTATATCTCTGACAACACCACACGCTCTACTTACACAGTGGCGATCTCTAGTGGCCGCCTAAAAGGGAGGCGGAATTCCACTATGTACTTAAGGGCCACGAGACGAGATCTCCCTATAAAGATCCCATACGATTACTGAAAAAACATCTCTCTCTGAATCTTTTCCTTCTGAAAGATATATACAAACCGACCAAGCACGAAGGTGTGTGAGCATGAGCATGGCTAGCATCATAGAGTAACAAAACACAAGGGTTGAGCAGACAAACAAGAAAGTTTAAGAAAGTCAATCAAACAAAACAAAAGGCATTTGAGGTAGTGACTAGGAGGCAGGTGTCCATCATCTTTCTTTTAGCTGTCGTCCTCAAACCATTTGCCTGGGCTCCAGGACCAACACCACATTTAAACTGATTCACTCCCTGTGGATCCACAGGCGCACCTCTAAGGGCAGGCTGATGGTGGGCAGCCCTTGATGCTGGCACTTGGGGAAGGGCCACTTGGAGTACATAGGACGCAGCGGGCTCGGGAGCAGGCTGCTGGCATTGTTAGCCACCTAGGGTAGGAGAATATTTGCTTTCAGTAGGCCTAAGCTTACCATCTATCGCAACTAAGGATCAATCTGAATGAAATGACAATTCATATTTGTGGCCTGAATAAATCACAATTTAATAACTTAAAAACAAAAGGGTCTCCTAGCTTTTATTCAGGAGTACCATTTGAAATCTAAATGCACGGGGGCTGAACTTATACCAAACTCCCATGCTACAAAAGTTGTAATGATTCTGATCACATGAACACATTAAAACAAACAGTTGAAATTAATGGAGCTGACACAGATGATATACCTATCTTATTTATACTTATATAAACACGAATTGACAGAAAGGCCTATTCCATAATACATACACATATACATGTATATGTAAGTATGTATGCATACACATACAGAACTATTCCCCCAGGTCAGGTAATAAGTGTGCTCACCCCCTCTACCGGCATGAATAAGTAAACTTGAGGCTGGTGAGACAGCCGTGTACAACACTCGTCACTGAATGATAAGCTGAGACATAAAGCTCATTTTAACCAGAAATCATTATAGAACCCTGGGCTGCGTTACCTTGAATTTTGGGCAGCCCACTCCAGCCTAAGATCAAACCTGACCACTGGGAATTCACTAGATGGCCTAGCAGTATAAAAAGTAACTGTTTAATGCAAGTTATAGACTATGATATAGGCTATGGACAATAACAAATACACTGACATAAACGTAAGACAATAAAGGTTTTTATGTCTAATGTTGTTTTTCTGCAAAATCTGTGAAGACACCAAGCATGAGAAAGGGTTGAACAGCATTCAAATCAACTCAACACATTGAATGTTGCTATGTTAGCTCATCATGAAAACATTTACAGGTTGCTCCCAATTACTTTTTAAACATTCAACCAAATTCGTATAGGCCTAATGGAAAGTTGTTACGCTAGTTTATATTTGTTATGTTGTGGTTCAAGATGTTAGTCAGATGTTCAATGGTGTCAAGTCAGGTGATCATTCTCTTGCTTCCCTTTATATATGACATCAATCACCCCTCATAAGTCAGTCTCTCTCTCTCTCTCTCTCTCTCTCATTAATCTTTAACCTTGGAGGACCGGACATATGAGATGTCATGTGAAAAACTGCACTTTATACTTTACCACCAGAGCAGAGAATAGATAGAATGCTCTAACTGGTACTGGGAGTGTAACCGCTTGTCTTTGGAGAGACTGGTATTGACATTTAAAAACGGTGATCAAAATAACAGTGAGTAAACACATTTTCATTTTGTGACTCAGTGAATTGCAACCTCTTTTTCTCACAAGTGGCTGGATTGATTAATTGGTTAGATAATGATTTTGTTGATTGATTATTTCAATGTGAATTAAAAAAGCAAGATGTCTACAGACATACAGTAGCTACAAATAAATCAAATATGATTCGATCTAACATGAACTTGTGCACATGACTGGCCTAAACTGGACTGTCCTTTCCTAGTTCCTGTGTGGTGATTATGTTTACCACACAGCAGCTACTGGGGTCTGTGCTGCTCTCAGCTCTTCTGACTGGTTCAGCCATCGGAAGGCCCCCCCTGACCCTAACCCCAACTGCCATTGTCAAAGTTCATACAGGGAGAGGGCTGACATTACAGTGCGGGAACAGAATACACACAGGTGAGTATTCACAATCACAATCCTTAAGACCTGGATAAGCTGATAAGGTACAGTCATGAGAAAAAGTTAGGACACCCCCCAAAATATTAAGTTATTCTCTTAAAAATATGGACATATCAATATGTTATCTTCTTTCTAACAATGTCTATAGATAAAGGGGATGTAATTGAACAAAAAACTATGAAAATGTAACTTTGTAATCATTTATTTAACGAAAAATTAACAATAATGCCAATTCCTACTGAGGAAAAAGTTAGGACACCCTATGCCCTAATAGCTAGTATTGCCCCCCTTGGCTGAAATAACCTCAATTAGACGTTTCTTATAACTGTCTACAGGTCTCTGACATCAATTGGGAGAAAGTTTTTCCCACTCCTCCTTGCAGAATTCTTTCAGCTGTGTGATGTTCGAGGGGTGTCTTGCATGCACAGCCAGTTTCAAATCAATCCACAGCATCTCAATAAGATTAAGATCCGGGCTTTGACTTGACCATTCCAGAACTCTCAATTTATTTTTCTTGAGCCATTCCTTGGTAGATTTACTGGAATGTTTTGGGTCATTGTCATGTTGCATGGTCCACATCTGCTTCAGCTTCAACTTTCGAACAGATGGTCTCACATTTTCCTCAAGCACCCTCTGATACAATACAAAATTCATAGTGGATTCTATGATGGTGAGCTGACCAGGCCCTGCTGCAGAAAAGCAGCCCCAAACCATGACATTTCCACCCCCATGCTTCACAGTTGGTATGAGGTTCTTGTTCTCAAATGCTGTCTTGGTTTTGTGCCAAACATGTCTACTCTTACTGTGCCCAAATAGTTCAACTTTGGATTCATCTGTCCAAAGCACATTGTTCCAGAAGTTCTGGTCTTTCTCTAGGTGTTCTCTGGCAAACTTTAGTCTTGCCCTGATGTTTTTTTTTGACAGCAGGGGTTTCCTCCTTGCACACCTCCCATGTAATGCAAACTTGTTCAGTCTCTTTCTTATGGTGGATGCATGTACTTTGACATCAATTGTGGCAAGAGATACCTGTAGGTCTCGTGATGACATTCTGGGATTGTTGGAGACTTCTTTAAGCATCTTTCGGTCAGCTCTTAGGCTGAACTTGCTTGGGCGGCCTGACCTGGCCATGTTGGTGGTGGTTTTAAATGTTCTCCACTTGTAAATTATTTTCCGGATAGTGGAATGGCCAATTTCGAATAGTTTGGAGATCTTTTTATATCCCCTCCCAGACTCATATGCATCTACAATTTTTCTTCTGAAGGCCTCAGAGAGCTCTTTTGATCTCGCCATGGTGATGCAACTCACTTCAACAATCAAGAGCAAACCAAACTAAATATCTGAGGCTTAAATAGGACAGGCTCCTCCAAAATCCTCTGTAACGATGTTCTAATCATTTGCACCTGATGTGGTGCTCTTTATTATAATTTTAGGCATTTTAAGTGGAACTAAATGTGGGGGTGTCCTAACTTTTTCCTCACAAGAAGATTGCATTTCTATTAATTACATTTTACCAATCATTTTTTAAATAATTTGTTTCAGTTGTATTTGTTTAGTTATATTACCTCAATTTTTCAATATTGTTCAAATGAATATCAAATGTCCATATGTTTGAATATGTTGAAGAAGACAAAGGTTTTCATAGGGTGTCCTAATTTTTTCTCATGACTGTATGTTATAATTGGGCTGGAGTCTGCACAGCCTGTAGGTCTCCAGGATCATGGTTTGAGAGTTACCCTTTGCAGAACACTGACCTCCACCCAAGTGTACCTGTGTTTGTGATTTCAAGGTACAGTCCAGTATTGGTATACCCCATTTGGATGGGTCCAAAACACCAGTGTCAATGGCAACCAAGATCCCGTTGCTATGCAATACAATGGTAGCCTGAGGATAGACAGTGCCACCCATCACCATAGTGGCCATTACTACTGCCTCCTGTTGGACAGAGGGAGAAATACACCCCAACCCCACCTGCTCCAGCACAACAGGGCAGTCCAACCCCACATGGTTAAGAGAGACAGCAGTGATAATAACCATGTAGTTGAACTCCAACTGACAGAGAATGATCAACATGACTGCATGATCCAGTCCTTCTTGCTCCAGATCCAGAGCTCTAGTGATCAAAACAACTGTGCAGTCAGACCCAGGAGGAGCGTTCAGGGTCATGGTTACGATGAGGAGAGCGTCTCTGCCAGGGTTTCAGACAGCCAGTTTGCAGCAGCGGTAGCTGCATCAGTGCTGGTGACTTTCCTGGTGGGATTCAGCACAGGTGCACTCAGCAGGGCTCCCCTGGGCAGGTGGGTTTATCAACCTTCCTTCAACCTTTATGTGACCTGTTGGGTAAATTAGTCTACAGGTCAGAAGGTACAATTCTCAGATAAAACCTCTAGATGACTCTTCTTAAAATAATGTGATCAGGTACAGCATTGCATATCAACGATCACACAACATATATCACATGTTCTCTCTCAGGTGTATAGGAGGGACCAGGGAGAGGGTGTGGTCACTACGACAGCGCCACCACCAAACTACAGCCCCAGACCACTGCACTGAGGTCACCATGTCAACCCTGCCCCCACTGTACGAGAATGGAGCACTGGAGGAGGAGTCCGACAAGGATTCTGCCACTACGGCATCTACAGCAACAGTGACCCCGTCTCCTCCGATTAAGCCTCAGAGAAGCTTCAAGAACAAACGAGAGGAAGAGCCAGAGAACACAGCTTACCTAGAGGGATGTGACTACGGGAGAGTAGAAAGGGAGGGGAGGACAGGCAGCGGGAGAGAGAAAGGGGGGCAGGAAGGTAGGAGCGACAGTGATGGAGAGATAAAGGAGGAGGGATCTATAGGCAATGGTTCTGGAGGACACTGTGGTAGTGAATCAAAGCAGGAGAATTTAGGGACCGATGGTGAGAGAAGGGAAGGGCGAGAGGATGAGGGGAGGAGAGACAGCAAAGGAGATCGGGAAGATACTTGCTCCCCACCACGAACAGGGCGTCGCAGCCGTGTGATCCGTCTGTACCAGTATGATGAGGAGGGGCATCGCTATGGTCACCTTCCAAACCCTGCTGCCTCTGAGACAGACCCAGCCTCCAAGCCTAAACAGCGTTCGCTTTCCCTCACTCGGCTCAACGCCATCATGGCTGCCGCCACGGCTAACCCACTGGAACCACCGCGCCGGGACACTGAGATGGAGGAGGGGGACACACAGGACAGAGACTTCCCCAGCCCCGGCCAGGAGAGACCAGTTTTCCAGCTGGAGATATGACATGTGAGCCAGAACTGAGAAATATGCAGTGAAAGAGAATTCATCATATGCTGACATCACATCATCTCTGGACACAAAGTACTTACTGCCAAATCAATGTCTTGTTGCTATATATATATATATATATAGTAAATGGCCAATCCTTTTCATAGCACATTATAGAAATCCATTACAAAGAATTAGGACATGATCAAATGAACTTACACTCACCCAAATTCCCATAGCTAACACACAAAATGAAGATGTCATCGATTATATGGAATAAAATTATTGTTATAAATAAATAAATAAAATAAATTGTTAACAACAGAACACTTCAGCCTTTTGTTTGATAAGGTGCACCAGCGTAGCTGTACCAATCATGGAGCTAGAAGCAGATTTGGTACAATCCCGTTCTTTATTCTTGTTCTGAAAACATACTATAAACAAGGTAAGACTTAAAAACGAAAGAGAAAAATATTCAAGGAGACAGAAATATTTCCCAGTCGATCTTACACACTGGCAATGAGCCGTGGCCACAGATGCAATACATATGAAAAATAGTTCCCCCTTCAGCTTAGTTTTTTTGTTTTCTTTTCTTCTTCTGAACCTGTTTAAATTAACACTGTAAAAGTCTATTCAGAGAGAGAGAGAGAGAGAGAGAGCGAGAGAGAGAGAGAGAGAGAGAGGTCCTTGGAGGTTGTTTGTATGTAGAGGGGGTGTGTGTGTGTGTACACAGTCCATAGAGGTGTGTGCGCTTTCTGTTTCAAACGAAGGGAGAACATCCTCATGTGTACTCTCATTGTTTAGCTTTCTCTCTCTCTCTCTCTCTTTCCGCTCGCTCCCTCTTTCTCCTATTCCTGTTTGGCGTGGATTTGTCTTCTGCTATAACGCCAGCCGAGCTTTCTGCCACTCCACAAACTCATCAAGCAACACTGGCCCTGGAGAGAAAGGGGGAGAGGAACGTGATGAGCAATGGGGGTGGTGATGAGTGTGAGCATAGGCATGAATGACTCTGCGTTAAGAGTGTGTGTGTGTGTGTACACACTCACAGGCTCCGTCTTCATCATAGTTGCTGAGGTCTGCGTTCACTGTCCTGCTGAACTCCAACACGTTATACCACTGGTCCTTATTCATTACTTTGTACTTGGATTGCTGAGGGAGGAGGAGAGAGAGAGGGGGAGACGTAAGAGAAACATGAGGGCCCAGTTCCATTTCAGTCCCTAGCTTCTTCACGTAACACCTACTTTTCTGGTGTTCACAGATCTGAAAGATTGTTATTATAAAATAATTTCTCATCATGTTTTTTGTTATGGTGTATTTGATATTCTATTAATGCACAGTGTTCGAGAATTATGATAGATAACCCTAACCCTATGAAGATATTTAAGAGAACATTGTATTATCATCAATTTCTAAAGGAGTAGTGTGGTGGTCTTTCAGTGAGCCATACCTCCAGAAACTGGTTGAACACAGGGAAGAGTGGCCATGTTCTCCCAAGCAGCAACGCCAACATGGACTTAGTTGTGTCCATGTCCAAACTCCTCTGGTCCTTGTCCTAGAGAGAGATAAATGGAGAGGGAGACCAAAAGGGGAGTGCGAAAGGGAGATGGGGGGATAGAGAGAGCATTAGGGTCTGATAAAAACAGCATCTGGCACACACACACACTTACTTCCCCTTAATGTCAAAGACGTAATTCATTCATGAACTGAACTTTGTAGCCATCATCCAGGCAGATGCAGATGCAGATGTTATGATAAAAAATATGCAGCTATCATATCACAGACCGATGTAAGTAAAACAAACAAACAACCATCAATAACCTATTGAGTGGCTGAGTGGATTAATTGCTTGATCAGAGGAAGTACTGTAGTACCCACCCTGGCAAAGTCGAAGGCATATCTGTAGATGTTTTTAAAGATGGCCGTGTCATTGAGCTGAGAGCGCAGGTAGTCCAGTTTACTCTGTAACCTATCATTGCAGTCACACCTACAGAGGGGTGTAGTGTTAGAAACATACACATGGGTAATTCAGTTCCCAAGTAATGACTCTGTAAATTGGGATGTAGTCTGTGTTATAGACACATACAGGTGTAAATCTCTTTTCCCTTGTAATATCTGTGTGCAATCACACCTAAAGATAAGTGTTCGTGATCTAGACATAAGCAAGTAACATCGAAGAAGGTTTGGGAGGTGCGGTCTACTCACTGTAATAAAGTCATTCCCTTAAGCCACTCCTCCTTTGTGAAAAATCCCATATTTGGAGCTTCTAGTTTCCAGGCCAAGACTAACATAATAATCTGGGGGAGAGAGAGAGAATGGACAAAGAAACACAACCCAAGAGCCTCATTACTATCAACAGAGGAGACATAAGGTGGCAAGGCATAAAATAGTAGATAGGTTGATCGATCAATCTTTGGAGATATGAATGGATAGAGCAGAAAGATAAATTGATGGAGAGAAAGAGCAGATGGATGATTGAGAGGAAAGGAACACTCACGTTCTCTGGTTCCACACCAATGTCTTCACAGAACTTCTCCATCCCCTCTGGACCCACCACCTCATCTGAACCTGTAATACACACACAGTACAGTTGTCAGCTGTACACACGCACAGCAGCATGAGCAGAAACCCTCACAGGTAGCCAAGTAATGAACCATGTCATGTCCACAAACACTTGATCCTTTGCAGCACTCAGGTCAAATACAAAAGTACAGCTTTAGGGTAGAGGTGACATTTGTGAACTCAGATGGGGATCATAAAAAGTCAACACAAAAAATATATGACAGAGAAGTGTGTACCTGCATACTCGTAGAACCAGGCAAGGCACTTTTTACTGGAGAACTGGTCCTCTGGACTTATCAGTCTGCCAGGAGTCTGAGGCCTGCAAAAACTGAAACACATGAGGGAGAACAAGGGAGAGCATATTTAAAAACCTGGTGGTTGTAGGCAGGACACATTGTCAATAAAACGGTTCCAGATACATACTGTAGGCCTATGCGAAAAGAAGGGAAGGGATATTCGGTAGTACTTTACATTAAGGTCACATTTATAAAGGGTTTATAAATGATTTGTAATTAGTTAATAAATAACTTATAATCAGTTTATTATTCAATTATAAAGGTACAAACAGTCAAAGTAAAATGGAATAGTAAATGGAATAATGAAGAAAGAGGATTACCTCCAAATTCTTCAGGAAAACCTAAAATTATCAGCCAGAAGGTTGGGTCTTGGACGTAGTTGGGTGTTCCAACAGGACAGTGACCCAAAACACACGTCAAACGTGGTAAAGGAATGGCTAAATCAGGCTACAATTAAGGTCTTAGAATGGCCTTCACAAAGTCCTGACTTAAACACCATCGAGAACATGTGGAGTGTGCTGAAGAAACAAGTCCGTGTCAGAAAGCCAACGAATTTAGTTGAATTGCACCAATTCTGTCAAGAGGAGTGGTCAAAGATTCAACCAGAAGCTTGCCAGAAGCTTGTGGATGGCTACCAAAAGCGTCTAATTGAGGTGAAAATGGCCAAGGGACATTTAACCAAATATTAGCATTGCTGTATGTATATTTTTGACCCAGCAGATTTTGTCACATTTTCAGAAGACCCATTATAAATTCATAAAAGAACCAAACTTCATGAATGTTTTTTGTGACAAAGAAGTATGTGCTCCAATCAATCCATCACAGAAAAATAAGAGTTGTAGAAATGATTGGAAACTCAAGACTGCCATGACATACATGTTCTTTACAAGTGTATGTAAACTTCTGACCACAACTGTATATGCTCATTTTGATACTACCGTCATGACTGGTTAATGTAGAGCTACCTAGCTAGCTCCACACCAGTGTGGCTTTGTCGTAAGCTCATAATAACTTGTAAACACCGATAGTACAGTTTACTATATATTGTGTTGTTGTTTATTAACTTATCTATTTTCCTTCCAGAGCAGGCCAGCAGCCTTGCTGCAGTTTCTTATTGGGTCATGTTTTGTTAAAAGTGAATGCCATCTCTGTCCTTACTATAGCATAGACAAGCTTGAATAAATAATTAATGTGAATTATTAGTTTATGACTACTTATTATGAATCATGCAATGTTGGATCACTTTACTTGATGTTCTCTATAAGCATTCATTACTGTTCATAGCTGCTTATAAAAGGTGAGGCTACTTCACTTGGAGTGCCTTATTTTAGATGTTATACTGTAGGTGCACATTAATTATGCATAGTTACTAATGTTTGTAACTCATTAATTGATGTTAGTAACTCATTCATAAATGGTAAACAGTACACAGGATAGAAGAATACTCGTGACTTAATTATCAATGTGGTCTACTACTCATTGATATACCCAAACTAGCTCAGAGCACTAAGCAAACAATTAATGAATATCGATTAGTCTAAACTAATGAGTTATAACTGTTTGTAGATAGTTTATAATTAAATAATAAACTGGTTCTAAGTGATTTATTAACTAATTATAAGCCATTTATAAAACCTTTACAAATGTGACCATAATGTAAAGTTTTACCGGATATTCATATAAAACAAAAACATACATTTAGGAGAGGGGTTCTGAGGATATTCTCTCTCTCACACACTCTCTCTCCTGCCCTTCCCCTTTCCTGTCAACTGAGGCCTGTAGTGCACAAGGGGACAAATATGTGCTGAGTCCTGTGTTCCCCCCCAGTCAAGCAGCCTGGCCAGAACACACACACCAGAGCCAGGCAGTGGCTGCAGCATACGCACAAGCACACACACAAACATACACAGTGTGTGAGGATTACCCACTACTAGCAATGGGGTATGCAGGCTTCAATTCCAGATAAGCACTAAACACACCTAGTCAAGCTAATCAACTAATCATCAAAACTCAGGAGATTAATCTGGTGTTAGTGCTAGTCTGGAACAAAAGCCTAGCCAACCTGTGGCTCTCTCAGACCATGGTTGATGAATACTAAAGAAGACAGTGGGATATCAGGGATATTGTCTACAACTTCACCTGGTGATTTTACACTTCCTGAGTCCAGGGTCGTCTGAACCTGAGGACTTTCTCTTCTTCTTTACAGGCATCACTGAGTTTCCACAGGGATTCGCTAGCTGGGCTGGGTCTGAGGGACACAGGAGGATAAAAATGAAAGACAGCTCTTGCTGAGATTCCACGCACGCACACACACCCAAGGACAGAAAGATACATTTACAGAAAATGTAGAGGAGCAGTACCTATGTATTTCTGGTCTCCTTGTCCATTCAAATCTATCCGTTTCTGTAATCAGAATACCACAGGAAAAAAAAACATTTTAATGTGAGAAAACAACTGTCAATATACCATCATAGAAAATGCTTGTGACTCCATGCTGCAAACAGTCATATTCGCATGGCTCTACATGGCTCCTGATTTGAAGCTACAGTACAGTATCTTGAACGTCTTCTTGCAGTATCTCTGGGTTAAATATATGACATTCCAAGAATCAGTTGACTCACTTACAAGTCTGTCCAGCGTCTGTGATACAGTCTTTAGGTCAGCCAGTCCGCTGTGTACTCTCTATCCTACAACAATAGAGAGCAGGAGAATCTTGTTTTGTGAGAATCTTGAAAATGTGATTATAAATAAAAGTCTGCAAGCATTGTGGATTTGTTTGTGCCTGTTGATGAGGCTAGTGAAACATTGACATTGAAATTGATTTCTGCAACATGTATCTTTGCATTAACATATAAAGCATGAAACATATCTAGCTAACTTAGATGAGTTTTCGCTACATCTCTAGAAAATATAGGGTAGGTAGGTGGCTCTTGCTAACGTTAACTGCGTCACCTTTTATGAAAATGAAAATAAATATGCAGCTCACCGAGCATGGGGACATAAATCATACACGATTCACTGCACAATATGAAATTGCTACTAAACCAGCAATGTCAACATTCTCATAATTAGTCGATCGAACAAGGCTACTACGTAATAACTTATGTTATTGAATATTGTTTGAATTGATAGCGCAGGATTTCGTATGATACTGAGATGTAGCAAGCCAAGTCTATCTCGCTCTCTAGCTACATCGAGCTAGCCTATCAAAAATATTACAGTTACATTAGCCTACACTGATTGATTAATTAATCTACATACTATGTATGTAACATAGCTAGGTGATTGACAATCAATTAATGTACGAAAGGGGTCTGGAGAATAACAGGAGTCACTATCTAATCTCTAAGTAGCTAACTGAATAATTAGTTAGCCAACGTTATATTAACGTTACTTTAAACTTACGTTCAAGTACTTTCAAAAACAACCACGAAAAGGTTTTATTTCTCTTTGTTGTTGGCTAATTAGCTAACTTAGCTAACGTTAGCCTACTAATAACGCGGGTTTATCTGACTAGTAGATCCGTTAGCTGTTCTAGCTGGCTAGTTCATTTTAATACCATAACGATCTGATTTCCTAATTTAATAATTCGGTTATCTGATATATTCAGAAGGCAAATAGTTAGCAAGTGTGTAGCTAGTAGATAGAAGTAGCAACATGTAGATGGTTATTCAGCTATTGTGTAGCATTCTACCTAGCTAGTAGTAGCTAAAAGAACTAGCTTTACTAGCATGTGAATGCTAACTTGGCTAGCTGTCAGATAGCTCGCTAATTTTGTCAACACAAATCAGAAACGTCTTTGCCATTATTAGCTAACCAGTCAATCCGGTTTGTCACAGGTTTCCAACAGATCATCCACCCATTACAACGTTTAATTTAAACAATTATACAAAACAGTTGTCAAGCTAAATACTTCTCAAACCTTGTATCCTGAAGGATGTTTTTTTCTGTGAGTAGATAGCTAGTGGTATATCATGTACTTTTTTATGGTTGCAACCTCGCGAAGCTTCACCGGCTCTGTTCCGGGGCAACAGAGCGATGGAACGAACTACCACATAATTCTGGGAGGGGTGTGTGAAACATATCCAAATTCCTTGAAAGACATAACTGTGCTGCGCCCTAGTTTAAAGGACTGTTAAATAAAAGGCACAGTAAACCAAAACATGTCCACATTCCACTGCCTCTTTATAGTACAGTTTTTATTTTGCCAAGAAATAAATTATACAACTTAAAAACGTTCTGACGAAAAGTAATAATGCAGCACATCAACGAAGTTGAACTGGACTGCCAGAACATTTCCATTCAACCAACATACAACATTCTATTTTTATTTAATGTAGTGGCACAAATTCAATTATTAAATGTTATGAAAGATAAAACCAAGTTTTTCAAGTTTTCTCCTCACTCAAGGCTAAAAATACACATGTATCAGTTACAAACAAGGTGGAGAGAGGGATTAAAAATGGGAAGGTTTCTGCCATACATGTCTCATGTTTATCAGAATCACTGAACCATCCTGATATTCCATACTAAAACACAACAGTGGATGTCAGTGTTCTGTAGTCCAACTATGTTGAAGACTATAAAGAGTTCTATTTGTCATTTCTGTGCAGAAAAAAATATAATAATTCTTATAAACAAAGGTTGCAAAGAGAAGTCAGTTTTTAACTGACTAATACTGTTCATTTGATACACAAAGCAAAGTTACTGTGTAATCATAACATTGTTGAATATGGCTAAAATACTGCTTGAATATGTCAAAAATAATCTTAGCATACAATTATTTGATAACACAACGTCGTTCTATCTTGTTTTATAGAAAGACACCTTTGTATATTCCTTATAGTGAGAGAAAGTAACCATGAATATCAGATACCCACAAACAAAAAAAGGAAGACATGAAAAAAAGAACTGTCTGTCTGCATCATTAAAGCTGAACACAATTCCATTCAGTGGACAATATACATAACTGCATAAACTGCTGTCAACAACCCATTCAAAAAGTGAGAGTATAATTTAAAGAGCCTGTTCAGATGCTTACCTAGTCTGTGCAGAAGGAAGAAGACCCTCTTATTGCAAACGCCTGTCAGACAGAAGACGTTACTACACATGACATGGCAGAATTAACAGTAGACAGTAGTTATGAGACAATTTTGGCAAGTCAAAAGTGTGTGTGTGTAGTTTATAAAAAAAAAGGGTTGACTTTAATAAGGACTATAGGTAGCATGTTTTGAAACATATGCAAGATCCTTGATATGACCAAAAAAGTTATAACTACAAAACTAAAAATATTTGTAATTCCACAAATGACTTATTTTGAGGTGTCTCAACTGATTCAGATGTGATTGCATTCAGATATGACAGAGCAAATGTCCAACCCTACAATTTCCCCTAATACAAAAATAAAGTATTAGGGATAGTGTTAGATGAGTGTCCTCATACAATTAATCATTTTACATCTTTCCAAAAAGGTAATCAAAGTGACTCTATGTACATAACTAACAGCACCCTCTAAAAAGGGCTATTTTCAAAAACACTCCCATAGAAAACACAAAAAGAAACTCATACAGCAAACCACATTCTGATATAAATATGAAATAAATTAACAGGAAGATTCAAACCACACATATCTTCCTCTCTCCCTCCTTGTTTGCTATGTTCCAACACAGTTTGGGGTGTAACTGCACTGCTTCCCCCCTCCATTCTCTCCTTGAAAATAGTGCATAAAGCAAGCCACGTGGCTTTAGGGATCTCAGTGCAAAACACGTCCTCCCTCCGCCTCCATCTGCCTTTTTTCCTCTGGGCCTAATATTTCAAAACGTTTAATCTGGATGAGAATTAATTTATTAATATCCAGGGTCAGATCGAGTTGGCTGATATACTCTATACTACTCAAAATCTGCCATCTGATCGTGGATCACAAAAAAGAATCCGGATCATTCTAATCTAGATTAAACATTTTGAAATACTAGGCTCTGCTGTCCTTTCCCACTTATTTACTGTTATTGCCTCATTGGTGCCTGTCTAGGCAGACAGCAACACAAAGATTTTGGACCAGATATACCAAATATTTGCCATTGTTCACCAGCTTGTTTCCCTGAAGGATTAAACACCAAAAACAAAGCTAAAACATGAAACAGACATTAATTCTCATGAGATTTATACCCTTATTCATCTACCCTCAATTAGATTTTCCTCTGTAAAACCACAAACAAATGTGAACGTTGCACCTGTGGCAAATGCTTAGTTAATGTCACCGATTGTCCTGGCCACAATGCTGAGCTTTACAGGTAATGAATCAACTCCACATGACATAGTATACAGTTCATAACTGTGATGAGACCTGGGAAAACTACAACAACTCAACAGTCTCCATCTATAGAACTGACACTGCCTACCTTCTGATAGCCTTTAACATGACTCTATGGACTGACTGATATGATAATGTCAAGATAAACCAGATCTAAACTACTGTATGTTTCTAAAAAGCTGAAGTAGGGATTTGACTTCTGTAAAAGTATGTTTGGAGGGGTGTGTTCTGTGCATTAGAAGTACTTTGGCAACAGGTTTCATGGCGGGGGGGGGGGGGGGGGGGGGCTTCAAGCAGCTTCAAACATTCCAACAACATTCATGGGACTAAATAGTAACACTAGATAATGTATGACCAATGACTCCAGGAAGTGTTCGACCGACCCCCTTGGCTGGGGTATGGATATTGCAACTCGGATTATTTTACAGGAGAAAAATCTAATGACACACCCTCATGGTCTGACTAGAACACACCTCTCGAGGTAGAGGTGAAGTACAGTAGGCAACTATTGAAGGAAGAGAGGCCTTTGGGAGTTGGCTTGGACAACATCATGCAGCTTTCTACAGGACACATACTTCTAAACAAACATAAAAACACACTGTTTGAAAGAAAATTAAACTGAAACATTGGTGAAGGAAAAAGGAAACTGATAAACCATGCAGACACACACTGACTTCAGATATGTAACTGAGAAAAGTGCTGATTGGGGGGGGTGGTGTAACGTAAGGAGAGTTCTGGCACGAAATGGCTGCTGTGGTGGTTCATCCCTCCATGATTCCTATCCAAGATGTGTGACAGCCTGAGTATGAGGGGAGAAGAGAAGGATGAGGGACACAAACACAAACCTACATATACAACACGTGATGAGTCCACAGATTAATGCAACATTTCCACAGAGCAGCATGCTGTTGAAGTGCAGACACAAACACGCGCACGCACCCACGCACAGGCCAGCCACCCACTACACACTCTCTCTCTCACACACACACACACACACGCACACACGCACACACGCACACACGCACACACACACACACACACACACACACACACACATCTGTATTCACTAGTCTCTCCATGTACATGGCACCAAATTGATATTCACTAGTCCGTTAGTCCTCCCTTCCCTGGTTCCTCTCCCCTTTCTTTGTAACAAAGGTAAGGCAAGGATAGTTTTAATGTCACTATTCTGAGCTGAGACTGACAGTCACACAAGCTGTTCCTTTCCTCCAGCACTGGGGGGCATCACAGATGTAACTTCCAGTCTGCCTGCCCAAATAAGCCAAACATGCCACTCCAACCAACTGGAGACAACCATGTCTTCATCTTCCATCTTCCTCATCCTCTGAAACAACCACTCCTTCCTTCTTCCTCATCTGTGTTTTGCGTGTCGAGGCCAGGTAAACCAGAGCTCCAGTGCTATGCCATGTATATAAAGGTGTTGATATCTGTCTCGTCTCGTTTGATGTATTTGTGTTCGATGAGCCACTCGATTTGCTCCTTGATCATCTTCTTCTGGGGCAGGAACATGTTCTTAAGGATCTCCACCAGCTCTGTCTGCAGCTGGGCATTACTAATACGCTTCCTCATCTTCATTATCTGGATGATGGCCTCCTGAGAGGGAAAGGAAGACGGAGAAGGATGGATAGGAACAGGAGAGGGAGAAGCAGGCAGGTGTAAAAGGTGAAAGAAAGGGAGGAGAGAAAAAAAGGAAGGTAGTGGGTTGAGTGTAATATAAGTTTTGGGGTGAACTTTTTAGATGGTTGTGACCCTTTTTAAGTTCACAAAATGTCACAAATTGTGTGATCAACCATATGAATCTCTCTCACATACCTGAGTTCTTAATATTCTAAGCTGAACGATGCCCTCATTCTCCTCCTCTCTCATTCGCTCTGTGGTCAGCTGTAGTCGACCAATCAGATTAATCTTTCCCCTCTTCTGGACCTTGGAGTTTTTACTTTGAAACAGAGAGACCCACATACTCAGCATGCAAGGAAACACAATTTGCTTGTCAACATTTAACCCTGGTCTGAACTAATCAATAATGTAAGAAAAGCTATGACCAATTTTACAGTTTTGAAATGTAAAGTTTTCAAATGGCTATCACTATAATTCATTCTGTATGAAATGTTAAACATTTCACATAAAGTTAAAAAAATCAAATCTATCTATGTTGCATTTGTAGAATTGCCAATCACTGAAAATTAATTAACGGGTGATGGTGGTGAATGACAAGGTTTTTATCTTGCTGGCTGTGGGTGTGTGAGATGAGGGAGGGTTGAAGACTAGCCTACATGAGAGAGAACTCCTGGTTGACGTAGAACAGGGTGCTGTCAGTGAAGTCTTTGGGAGAGCTGACTGAAGGCTCGTAGGACAACACCTGCCTCTTCAGCTTAGGGAAGGCTACCAGAGACTGGACAAGGAGGTGGGGGATGGAGAGAAAGAGACAAAACAGAATGGGGAAAAGGGAGAGACAAAAAGAGAAATAGTTATTAATAGTTATTATTAGGATCTCTTTGAGCACAGCATTGGGATAGTCCTCAAAGGGAAATAATGAAGCAAATGAGTTGAAAAAAGGTTTTTGATTAATTGATTTCGTATCGGGTGTGCGTGTGTGCATGTGTGTGTTTGTGTGTGTACGGTATGTCAATGAGCCTGACAGGGTTGCTCAGAGCATCTGCTCTTTTCTATCCATGTCACACATATAAGGCTAGTGGATGTGGAGGGGCGGGGAGGAGACAGGCAGGGGAGAACCTCCTCTCTTTACCTAGTATGGACTCAGGCAGGCAGGTGTGAATCACCAAGGCTATGCGCATTGCTGTCACTATTTCGAACTTCAACCCTTGACTAAAAACATTAGTTTTAAAATAACCATAAAAAGTATACATATCAATATAAGGACCAAGCTATGTGCAAGGGGGTAAAAAGGAAGGGGGGTGGGGGATGGGGGGTAGGGGTAGGGGTGGGTTACGAACCCTCGATAGGGTAAGGGTGAGTCTTCCAATAATAAGATAGTGAAAAAAAGGAAAAGAAAATCATAATGCATGTGCATGTGTGTGTTTCAAGGTGGCTTGGTTTGGCAGAGTTGGAGCATGATGGAGAGTGGGGTTTCGTTGGCCCATTGTGCTTATCTGATGGCAGGCTGGAGTGGTGGGTTGGAGACTGCTCTGTTGAGGTACTTCTGGCCGATTATTGCTTGTCTGGTCTGGTGCAGTGATCATATGGATGTAACGACTGTGATGTAATTGTGGAGTCTGTGGGCCAGTTTTATTAATTTATTTACTCTACTTGGAGTTTGTGGCATTGCATATTCGAACAATGAACGGATGTAGCAGGCGTAAACATTTAATACCTGTTTCAGGTGCCGCTTTGTTTTTCCTCCCACACAGGGCTTTGAGGTGATTGAGCCTCTTACAGCCCTCCCTCTCCAGATTTCCAACATGGGTAGTCTATTTCATGTTGCTGTGTGTATGTGTGTGTGTGTGTGTGTGTGTGTGTGTGTGTGTGTGTGTGTGTGTTTCTCACCCAGAGTGTGCGCCGTAGCTCGGCATCAGGGAGCTCAGTGGCCAGTTTGAGGTTCTCAAAGCTGATTCGCTCCCGGGGTCTCTGATTCCAGGCGAATAGCACAGCCAGCTGGAAAGTAGTGACCTCTAGATCATACTGGCCTACCTCGTTCTTAAAGGTGATCTGAGAGGAGGAGTGGAGGGGAGGAGGAATGAAAGGAGAAGGTAGAGGGGGTTCATGAATATAATTAAATATATAGTATTTTAGTTCTTTAGCTCATCCTTTTTTATTGCATTTGAGATTTTATTATTTACCATTAGTCTCTTTAGTCCTCACTTGTTCTATGCTTTTACTGTTTGAACTTCCATGGATGTAATACTTTTGTATCCTCGTGTTTTTGTGTTTTTATTCTCTCTGTTTTTATTAATTGTTCATGTAAAGCACACTGTATTGCATCTGTGTATGAAATATGCTGTATACAATTAGTTTGTTTTGTTTTGATACATACAGTGCCTATAGAAAGTCTACACCCTCTTTCAAAAACATTTTGTTGCCCCAGAGACACTTTCAAAGTGAAAGAAACATTCAAATGAAATTCTGTAACTTATTAAAACAGAAAAGACCTGTCTACAACCCCTTGCCATGGCTCTCCTAAAATAAGCCATGATTTGGAATGAATATCTCTGTCTTTGTAGGGTCCCTGTTTTCTGTTTTAAATGTTTAATAAATTACTGAAAATGTTTAGAATTTGTCTTTCACTTTGAAAGTGTCCAGTAGGCTGTGTAGATAAATGGGAAAAATCCTAATTTAATGTATTCACGATTCTAGGCTGAGGTGAACATTTTGAAAAGGGGGTGTAACATTCTATAGGCACTCTATATAATGAGACTGTGTGCTCTCTACTCACAATGCCATTGGACATGAGGTGGTGCCAGTGTAGTTTGCGTCCACTGTGGTTTCTTTTGTAGAAGTCCTCTACCTCTGGTATGAGGTCCTCCAGCTCAGTGGGTAGCGACACAAACACCTTCTCACTGCTGCGAGACCATGCTCCCGCATTCAGGATCTTTATATTCACACTGTCCGCTAAAGACAAAGCAGTAATGCTCCTGTGTGCTAATTATGTGGCCTGGATGTGGCTCATTCTAAGTGAGACAACTTCAGCATAAGAGCAGGCTTTATCTGAAACAGTTCATAGCTTGGCTGAGTTTATACAGTATATCAGTTGGCTGTATTGTTTCTCATCTGTATGCATAACACTGTGTGTCTTACCTGGCAATGCTAGCCTGTTGTGTTTATGCATCTCCTTGAAGACCTGGTTGAGATCCTCTGACACCTTTATGTCCTGGAACATCCTGGCCAGCTTATTGACATAGTCAGCAGGCATACCCACCTCCTACAAAGACAAAGGGAGAGAGATCTCTGTAATGGTAGAGGTATATGCGTATGTGTGTGTGTCTGTGTGTGTGTGTGTGTGTGTGTATGTGTGTGTGTGTTTGTGTGTGTGCATCTCTCACCCTGAGCCATTCCACCATGTTCTCCTCTATCTCACTGTCTGCTGAAATATCCAGTATCAGACGTCGGGTGAGGTGAGCTTTGTGGTAACGCATGAACACATCCTTATTCTGCACATATTTCAACACAAGAAGCTGAAAGGGGGGGGGGGGTGGAGGGAGAGAAAGGAGGAGGCGGAGGAGGAGGGGAGGGGGACAGGTGAACAATGGATACAGAACCCTCTCTGGTGACAATCTGTGAGAAGTAGACAGAACAAATCAAAACCCTTCTACATGAATGAGTTTGTCCTCTCCTAGCCCTCCTCACCACTTCTTTGAGTTTGAGTTCTATCTCCTCTGAAGTGAGTTTCTTGCTAAGAGGAGTTTTTCTCAGCAGCATGTCACAGTAGTTAGCCAGCAGCTCAGGACACTTAGACTCCGGCTGTGTCTTCAGACCAACCCTGAGGAGATATACACACATTAGTGCACACACATTAGTGCACACACTCAGACACACACTCAGACACACAGACACACAGACACACAGACACACAGACACACACTTCTCTCACCCCTTCTGTTTCTGAGGCAACTCCAGCTTAAATATGGTAGCATCGTTGACAACAGCTTTGTATGCCTGGTGAGAAACACATTGAATCAGTAAAGCACAGCAAAAAACTAACTGACCAACCATTAGAGAATAAGTTCCAATCTTAACAACATAAAAATGGAGTCCTGCATCCTGATGATCAGACACTAAAGAGGTCCAGTGATATAAATACATTTGACTGAATCCAGCTTATTGGTCGGGTTGTGCGAGAGATACACTGACCTTGTCCCTGGCGGTAAGGAAGCGAGGGTCGTCGTGAAAGGCCTCCTTCACCAGTTTACTGAAGCGGTTAAACAGAGTCAACAGCTGCTCCACGTACTTCTCAGAGTCCTGCACACATACAGGCAGCGCATACAATAACTGTGAAAACAGGCCTAAAACAAACTTCAATGAGCTTATAATCACATAAGTGGCGTATTCCTGTGTGGGTGTGTGTAAAGTACATACAGAAGTGATGGTCTCAGCTGCAGCCACCATGTCTGCTAGTCCAGCGTTGATGATATGATCCTCTAGATCTTTTAGCATGGGCTCAATCCCGTTAGGAACTTTATCCATTAGAGAGAACATCAGATGCAGCTCTACAGGGGGGAAGGGGATAGGCGTTACACACCTCATACTGTGGCACAGGTAAAGATCTCAGCCCTGTTTAAATAGTTTTGAATTCCTCCACTGTATGGCTTCCTTCCTCCACTGCATGGCTAAGGTGTAGGTTGAGACAGTGGTCTTTCTGGTGTACTCACTGTCTGTTTCATTACGTTTGATCATTCCCGGACATTCCGCCAGGATAGTCTCTTTGAATGACGTCACCAGAGCGTTTACACAACATTCCATAAGCTGGGAGAGACAAAACATTCCATGAGTTTGACACTATTGAAACAAACAGAACATTTTCTCAAACATGCCCAGACTGTCATCCTACTTACTGCTTGAACAGAGTTACATTCACGGCGTGTCTCTAAGTATCGAACTGCTCTCTTCTCCTCTTCTCTCAACTTTAGGTCTGCCTGCAAGACACACACATACACAGTCTATGAAAATACATATTCTGACACACACAGTCAAATACCACACACACTCACAGAAAAAAGACGTTGTCCCAACCATACACACAAAATAGATAAAACAAATATACTCACTCTCTCTCTCACAATCACACTCTCTCACACACACACACACACCTACATATTTCATGTAGTTCTGGACTCCATTTTGTTGCAGGTATGAGGGGGCCTGTGTTCTGTAGAACCTCTCAGTTGAGTCAAGATAGGCCTTCTCAAAGTTGTCCCTGTAGATCTGCAGCTTATCCTCTGGGTTAGAACACAGGTTTACTAGAGAATGAGAGAGAGAGAGAGAGAGAGAGAGAGAGAGAGAGAGAGAGAGAGAGAGAGAGAGAGATTGGGGGGTGGGTTTATTCATAATTTACCCTGTCTATGCGTGTGTGTGTGTGTGTGTGTGTGTGTGTGTGTGTGTGTGTGTGTGTCTGTCTCACCATAAGACTCTCGCACTCCTATGACTAGCTGTGAGTCGAAGGCCTCTCCCAGTCTCTCAGCATGTACCAGCTTCATAGCACTGTCTTGAAGACGACTCTTTATGTTGGAGAAGATGGACTCATTCCACGTATCCAACATCAGCTATAGAAGGTGGGAGGGGAGAGAGAAAGCCAAATCAACACAATGTGTAATTCATCTCATTATAGCCTTGCTCACACTCCCTCATTGTCTACACATCCTTGTTATGACTCAAATCTATCAATCTGAATTTCCTTTCCCTTCCTCCTCCTCCTCCTTTCACCACATTGATGAACTAGGCCTATACTTCTCTTCCTGGAGTGTGATCTCTATCTATCCTCCTCTCTCTCACCTTTCTGACAATGCTGTCCTCTATGTTGGACTTCTTGTTGCTCCCCTGTTTGCCCATGAGTGTGATCTCCAGCTGGCAGAAGGGCTTGGGTAGGATGTCACACTGTGTGAAGAACTTCCTCCACTCTACGATGTAGGCCTTTAACAGAGCTGTGTCGTCCTGGTGACTCAGCACCCGCTGCCAAGGTAATACACAGTTCAGAGGACACACGCATAAGAGGTTAGGGCAGCCCTGGTCCTGGAAAGCTACAGGGTGTTATTGCTGATCTGGAATAGAGCCTGCACACCAGTATTGTAGCTCTGCTGGGCCAGGGTTGGAGACTACTGATCATCCTTATCTGAGTTATTGATTGGCCTACAGGTCTAAAGTAATTAACAGTGACATTGATCTAATAGTGAACACCTAATAACATGCCACCATTATCATAACTGCTGAACTGATCTGTTTGTATTTTTGTCTCTAACAGTTGTGCAACTCATTCTCTCACTCATGCAGGCAGGCAAACACACGCACTCACGCATGCATGCATACACTTACGGCCTGAGCTTGTTTGATGAAGTCTAGGATGTCTTCTTTGAGGGCCTGGTGGATCTTAGCTGGGCCCTTATCGTCCCATAAACATACTGCATGGACATCTCTGCACAAGACAATAGGAAAGAGAGAGTGAGAAGAACAGTGTGTGTGTGTGTGTGTGTGTGTGTGTGTATTTATGAACAGGAGAGTGCGCTATAGACAATATTTCAATTATTCTCTACCATAGCTGGCAGGCTCATAAAGAACCACACATACTATGCAAACTATAAGTATGTGATGCAGCAATACACTGAAATAGCATGCAGTGGTGTGGGAGTGGGACTGTGCATGAGTCCAAAAAGTTTCAGTGTGATGCAAAGTTTGACTTCTGTGCTCTTAGGAGAAAAGGCAGGTGTGTATTTTTGTCAGAGAGGGAGAGAGAGGGAGAAGGGGGAGAGACCAAGAAAGAAAAAGAGAATGGGAGGAGTTGCTCTTACGAGAATAAGTCGAACCATTGCTGCTTGGTGACTGACTCCTGTCTCAGCAGCTTGAGAACGATGGGCCGCATCAGGTCCCACTTATCCTCAAACTGCAGGGACCCTTTATTCTACATGGAGAGGGAGGTGGGGGAGAGAGGGAGGAGTTTAAGAAGTAGGCATGCATGTAGGCCTAGACATTTTGCATTGCTGTCAGTAGTGTCTCAGATCTTATGATAGGCCTAATCATCACAACCTTGATGAAAATGATCTCAGGACACATTTCCTTTGTTATGAAAATTCAACATCTTGGACCCATTAGCAGAGCAAAGGATGTGGGTTGCTGTTTTCAACTGGGACAGTGGGTGCAAACAACCTGTGAAATAAATGTAGCTTCTGATGGGTGTGTCAAGAAATGTACTTATTGGTTGGAGAGAATCGGTAAAACAATATTGGTAGCTTCCATAAAATTGTCAAAATCAATACAAAAATCCTACCTCTAATAGACTAACACTGACATCCGTCACTGTGTACAAACCACACTGTGGCTAACTGTCTGGGTCACTAGCTAGCTGGCTGGCTGGCTACTGAACTGCATTGTTGTGTTGTGGAGCTGTCACTGTCAGTGTCAAAAAGAAGCTATGCAAGCTACTGTTCAGCTACCTAGCTAGCTAACAAACCTGGACAGGTTTAAACATACTATCAGCGTATTGATGGCACGGCAATGCAGATACAGTCAAATGTTATGTCATTGTTATTTACTAACTAAGTGTCAATTTGAATGAGGAAAGGCTTCTCAATGCCGGCTTGCACCGGCGCAGCATACATTTCTAGCTAACCTTGCATTGTAGCTAGCTATCTAGAGAACATGTTGCATTCCGTGCAAACTGAATCCTAGAAAACAGTATCTGTGGTGTGATTTCTGGTACATTCATCAAGTTAGTAAGATGGAGACGCTTAAATTCCTACACAGATACTGGACAATGTTAAATTGAAGTGTCTCCTACCTTCAACAAATTAGATGACGCCATGTTTCCTCAACTTATTCCCTCGCGCTGTCTCGCGAGCTTGAGTCTACTGTCTCGAGCGAAAGCAGAGGCACTGTGGCTATGAAGTTGTATGAAAATAAGCCAAGATGACTTTAGCAAGATTTGGAATTCGTGGACATTTCCAGGCGACCATTTAATTCCAATTGACATTTAGGTTCCATGTTCTCTCAACACTAAAGTGGCAGTAGCAAACATAAAACACTAGGGTAATTCAGATGGCTCAGTGCATTTGCCTGGGCAAAAGCTAAACATAGCTTTGAGGGTGATGAAATCCATACAAGGATACAGTATGTCACATGGCACAAGCTAGCTTGCAGAAGTTGCAGTGGACAGAAGAGAGCCAGGGTCTGCAGTTAGAAAATGCACCACTTGTTCCTTCCTTCATTCCTTTACACTTTGTCCTTCCATAGTCTATAGCTACTACACAATCACATAGCCTTCACACATCAAAATGACCTCTCTTTCCTTCTCTGCTTTACCCTCCCAATCTCTTCCCACATCCACTCTCTCTTTCTTATCTCCACTCTCTTCCTTACCGCCTGTCTCTCTTCCTTACCTCTATTATTAGCTACCTGACATCCCATTCTCTGCCTTTTTGTCCCATGCATGAAAACTAAGCAAAGACATACAGTTGACCTTCTTCTTCCAGCATAGGCCTATTACCCTCACCTCTGCAACAGAACTGAAATGCTTCAGAGATAAGTGGTATTCTAAGACTCTAGGCATAGTTAAATTACTTAGCAATTCACCAAAACACATTAATTAGAAAAAAGCACATCTGTACAGCACAACATACCCCCCCCCCCCCCCCCCCACACACACACACTCATCAGTGTGGCCATTCATGTCAAGGAGTACACTTTGCCCTTTGATTTGAGAACTGTTAATGATTCAGAGTGAGCACTGTAAAGATGTTAAAAAGTCTCTGCAGCAGTGCATTCAAGGTATTTCCTGAACAAGGATTCCACTATCAGCAGACTGCAATGGCTGAGAAGGAGACTGTGGGGACAGGGATCAACACAGAGGGCAACAATGATAGAAACAGGCTCACCCAGAGGCTGCAGAAATTCAAGCTGGAGAAAGTTTTTACCTGGTGAGTCATTGAGGGTCATGTTGCTATAAAAATGGAGCCTCAATGAGTTGTTTTAAAGAGCTTGAACAGCTTGAACAGAGAACAGCTTGACCAGAGAACAGCTTGAACAGAGAACAGCTTGACCAGAGAACAGCTTGACCAGAGAACAGCAAGCATACCAGAGGCTGTAGTAAGCTTAGGTACTTAGGCTACAGGGAGGCTACTGAAGTGTAAAGGCTACTAATTGATAAATCTGTTATTATTTGCATGTCGCAGGCAGCTTGTGAAGACAGTGGCCATGGGGCAGGGTCTGGCCACTCTAATTTGCGGGACTGCCATCGCATCTCAGTATCTGGCCACGGACTTCCATGTGAACACACCTATGCTTCAGAGCTTCATGAGCTACGTGCTCCTGTGCATAACCTACACCACCATGCTTATCTTCAGAAGAGGTATGCCACAGAAATCCATGCTATGCCATGTTTCCATAAGATACCCACCATTTAGATTTCAGACTGTCAATTTTAAAATGTTTGTTCATTGATGTCAATGCCATTTACCATACATTTTACTGAATGCATCCAGTAGGACTAGAGATAGATCTTATCCACATCCCTAACACTTCCCATTAAGGCCCATGACTGATAACAGACATGACACCTTCACAAGTGTCATAACTATGGCATAATACAGTAGCTGTCATAATATATTCTATTCTATAACAGCTCACTGGAGCAGTGGTACCCATGTCATCTCAGTAACCCCCAGGGTACTTGTCTTTTAACATAGGGGATGGCAATATTTTGCAGATTCTGAAGAGCAGGTGGTGGAAGTATCTTCTACTCGGCCTTGTAGACGTGGAGGCCAACTATGCAGTGGTTAAAGCATACCAGTACACTACACTCACCAGCATACAAGTAAGTGAGAGAGAGAGAGAGAGAGAGAGAGAGAGAGAGAGAGAGAGAGAGAGAGAGAGAGAGAGAGAGAGAGAGAGAGAGAGAGAGAGAGAGAGAGTCTGGGTGTATGTGTGTGTGTGTGTGTGTGTGTGTGTGTGTGTGTGTGTGTGTGTGTGTGTGCAAGTGTGTGTGTGCAAGTGTGTTTGTGCATGTGTATGACTGTTCTGGTGTATTCTCTCCCTTCCCAGCTCCTGGACTGTTTTGTGATCCCTGTCCTGATGATCCTGTCCTGGTTTTTCCTGAAGAGCCGCTACAGGCCTTTACACTATGTGGCCGTGTGTGTGTGTCTGCTAGGCGTGGGGGCTATGGTTGGGGCAGACCTACTGGCTGGCCGGGACCAGGGATCCAGTTAAGACCAATTTTCATAAATGTTGTATCCATCCATAAAACAATACACATTATAGAGTGGAAACTAAATGTTCTCCTCTCCTCTTCTCTCCTGTGCTCCTCTCTCCTCCCTCTCTCCTAGCCTCTAATATCCTGTTAGGTGATGGCTTGGTGCTAATCAGTGCCACTCTCTATGCAGTGTCTAATGTATGTCAAGAGTACACTGTGAAGAACCTCAGCAGGGTTGAGTTCCTTGGCATGGTTGGCCTGTTCGGGACCCTCATCAGTGGCATACAAATGTAAGTGTGTGTGTGTGTGTGTGTGTGTGTGTGTGTGTGTGTGTGTGTGTGTGTGTGTGTGTGTGTGTGTGTGTGTGTATATAGTGGAGTTTGATCTTTTGATCTGCTGCACGTTTCTCCACAGGGGTGTACTGGAATATGAAGACTTTGCAGCAATCCAGTGGAACTGGAAAATTGGTCAGTGCCTCACATAATCAACTGTTGCCTTAGCCTGAATGTCCATAATCATACAATGTTGAATTGCCACAAATCACATTATCATCTAATAATTCCCTCCCTTTTGATCTTTCCTCAGGCTTGTTGTTCTCGGGCTATGCCCTCTGTATGTACACACTCTACAGCTGTATGCCTATAGTGGTCAAGATGACCAGTGCCACCTCGGTCAACCTCTCCCTACTGACCGCAGACCTGTTCAGCCTCTTCTGTGGTCTCTTCCTCTTTCAGTACACGGTGAGTAGATGAACACACACACACACACACACACACACACACACACACACACACACACACACACACACACACGCATGAACACACACACACACACACACACACACACACACACACACACACACACACACACACACACTACTATCCTCTATAGCCTCATTGATATGTTAAGTTCATTAGGGCTCTGTGACCATCACAGTCTCTGATTCTAAATAGATCAACAGACAGATGAGTCAATCAGCAATGATCTGATAGATCGTAGATATTTAAATGCATGCATTATATGCTTTGATTGTATCTCATTTCATCTAATCTAATCTAATCTATGGATGTGCGCCTCTGGTTATCTAACCTCTTTTGGCACGTGCAAGCCTTGCGGTGAGACCTCAAAGACAGCAATCATTAGCTCAGTACCTCAGGGGGAGGTAGATCTCATTAGACTTGTCCTGATTATATAATGTAGCATACTGAGCCTTATTTTAGGTGAGGACTTTTAATAAGTCATGTAAACAAGCTGTTATGTGTTTAGGCTGGAAATGTATTATGATGTGGGGATAATATTTCAGTGTAATCTCTCTCTCGCTCTCTCTCTCTCTCTCTCTCTTGCACCCTCTTTACTGCCCTCTCTCTGTCTTTGCCAAGGTCATGGTGACACTGTTGAGTATTTTTATGACTCACCTGCACTATGTTAATGTGTAACCTCTATTCCATCTATCCTCACTCATACAGCTGGTCAAATGTTACATAGAGGGCTTTCACATTCACAGGAGGTGTCTATGAGAACACACATACATATATGGGGGTCAATCAATGTTTAATATGTTTGCTGTACAATATAATGTAAGCAAGTTTTTAGTGTTATTTCAGCTCAGTCAGAGTTGGGTCTTTCCAAATAAAAGACAAAATGAATGACGAAACAGCTATGGCACCAAGAGTAGGTGATGCTGAACTAGTATTTGTAACTGGGGGTACTAGGGGATATCTATTTGCTACCATAAAAATCAATGTAATTTAGGAGGTATAGGAGTTTAGTGTGTAGACTAGAGGGCAGATATAGTAGTTAAATGTATAGAGGTACAGGTCACATATAGTAGTTTAGTGTGTAGAGGTACAAGTCAGATATAGTAGTTAAGTGTATAGAGGTACAAGTCAGATATAGTAGTTAAGTGTATAGAGGTACAAGTCAGATATAGTAGTTTAGGGTGTAGAGGTACAGGTCAGATATAGTAGTTTAGTGTGTAGAGGTACAGGTCAGATGTAGTAGTTTAGTGTGTAGAGGTACAAGTCAGATATAGTAGTTTAGTGTGTAGAGGTACAGGTCAGATGTAGTAGTTTAGTGTGTAGAGGTACAGGTTAGATGTAGTAGTTTAGTGTGTAGAGGTACAGGTCAGATATAGTAGTTTAGTGTATAGAGACACAGGTCAGGTTTAGGAGTGTAGAGATATAGGATATGCTTGTTGTATATTATTGTGTCTTCCTGCCTCTCCCCCAGTTCTCAGCACTGTACATGGTGTCATTGGTGGTGATCCTCGTGGGCTTTGTCACCTTCAATGCTTTGCCAATGTCCCCTGACCCTTTGGACTCAGTGGCCTGGGAAGAGGGAGGCTATGATAACCCTGCCCCTGTCTACGAAGATGACATCATCAACGTTGTGGTAAAGATCACATCCGAGGAGGAAGAGGAGAAGAAACAGGGGGAGATGGAGGAGGAGGGTGGCCGCTCAGGGTTGTCATGGACACAAGGAGGACAAAAAGAGGGAGGGCACACAGTACGACACAGCACTAAGATGTGATCTCATCAACAAGTGATGAGGACATGATGGGTGTGTCCCAATAGTGTAGCCTTACATCCTTCCCTCATGTCCTTTCCTTCATTACAATTGATTTGAGCAAATGTAATGGAAAGGAAGTCTATTTATAGGAATACAGATCTAAAGGTATGCAGGTATGCAGATTTTGAGGTATTCAGGTATATATATAGGAATACCTAAAGGTATTCATCTGTACAGATATTTGGTAATAGTTGTGATATTGTTCAGTCTGCTGTGAGAGCTGCTTTTATCAATGAATGAATCAAGAAATGGTCAATGAATAATGTTGTCTATTGTTTTACTAGACTGGTCTCATTCCTTGTGTCAGTCTTTGTCAATTCAGAACTTTGTGTGCGACAACCAGATGTCAGATATTCTAACTAGTCTAACACCACACCTCCTGAGGAATGCTGGCGCACACAAGCACAATTTATGTTCGTTATGGCATGGCTCAAATAGGGTTGGCAGTTATGTGCACGTGTTTGACAATCTGGATTGACAATCAGCATTTTCATCTACCTTAAAAATGTTAATTAATGTTTTGAACCTTTGTTATTATTGTACTTGCAAGATTTGACCCACAACTACACTACAGATCCCAGCATACAACGCGCCAAATATCATAAACTCGCGTGGTTTCGCTTTTTCAGTGAACTGAAACAGCGGCGTGAGAAATGGAGCTGTCCATGGTGTTGAAACTCAAGCAGGCTACCGCGCGCACAGCGTAAACACCGGCTATAATGTCTATTCGGACAATTAATCGACGGACAGATATTCCCTTTCCTCTTCTCCTCTCCGACTAATTTGTAACTAGTGTTGAACGCAGATGGTGTGAATTGGTAAGCCCTTTGTGATTAGTTCTTTCATGCAATGCAAAATCCCGAAAAAGCTGCAGCTTGTTGTCTTTCCCCCCGTTTCTTCTAATCGTGACTTCTTTAGACAACATTTGCTTGACACATAAGCCTATCCAGTCTTTAGTGAACCTTTAATCTGCGTCCTCTTATTCCAAAAACCTCCGTTGTTGCCCATTCTCCCTCTTCCTAGATCCGTGACAAAACATGAGTGTCCCCCCGCATCCCGCTTTGACTGCAGTTTTTCCATTACGTTTCAAATGAGTGATCAGCATCTTTAACTACTGTTAATAATTCATTGTTAATAATGTATTAGATACACATTGTATCATACATGCATGGGTTATATGATCATCATCTAAACTACACACAGTATTTAGAGTAGCCTAAGCAATGCCACAGCTCACCCAGCTGATTGCAAAAGAGAATGTACCCTGTCTAGTGTCTACTCCATGATGCAGGTAGATTTCCATTATGGGTAAAGTGGATTAGATCTAGAGGGTGTATGACTGTGTGTTTACTTCAAACCCATTCAATAACAGTAATCCTACAACTGAAATAAGCCTGTCAAACACTGTCAACATTGTTGGATGGCAAATCAAGTTGTTCTTATTCTGTCTGCTAGACTGAGTGATGGATGAACGTTCTGAGGGGTCTGGCATTCCCAGCCACTTTCCTGAGCATGTTCACAACGTTGTTCCTGTCAGTACTCCGAAGAGTAACAGTGTTCCAGCATGTAGGTCCATGCTGCGGGTATCTGAGGCTCATGGGCAGCAGCTTCTGAGCGTGCTTCGATCATTCAGAGAAAGGGGACTGCTATTTGACTTCACTATCATAGTCGAGGACCAGAGCTTCCCCTGCCACCGCTGTATCCTGGCAGCCTCCAGTGACTTCTTCAGGTGTGTGTGTGTCTGTGTGTGTGTGTGTGTGTGTGTATATGTGTGTGTTGGTTTCTGTTACCTTATCGTTTTGAATTTACTAGTGTCTCGTCAACATACATCTTAGTTTTTTCTTACTCTCAAAGTAGTAGCAGATTCAGTGTGGGGTTGTCCATGTTCTCCCATAGAGCCATGTTCGAGGTAAACATGCGTGAACGTGATGACGGGACGGTTACCCTGGGCAACCAGTCTCCGGCCGCGGTGCGCTCTTTTCTGGACTTTGCCTATTCAGGAGACAGCATCATCACTGAGGGCAACGTGGACATGATGTTTCAGCTGGCCTCGTTCCTGCAGGTGCCTAATAATGAACACCACCAAGCAAAACAGTATCTATGTGTGGCCAAAAACATTTCCAATACTGATTAATAAACATTTCTTTGTCAGTGGTTGATTAGAATGGATGATGAGTAAGGTGTGTTAGTGCTGGGCTGAAGCAACAGTCTTGCTCTACAGAACCAGGTGTGATGCACACAGATTTCTTCTTTGAATGTAACATTATATGACTCCAATAAAAGCTCTGCCTTGACTGAAATGACTGTAATAGATAATCAGAGGACTGGGAGATGTTTTATCCATTCTGTTTCTACGTTCAGGTATCCGTGCTGTCCCAAGCCTGTGGTGATTTCCTGATTGGAACCCTTGATCTCTCCAACTGCTTGGCTTTATTGGCCCTGGCTGAGGGATACGGCTCCACCTGCCTCCTCCAGCGGTCCAATGAATTTGTAGTTCAGAACTTCCACAACCTCTATTTGACCCAGGACTTCCTGGATATGCCGGTGGGGATCTAGAATGAGATAAAGAAGG
Source organism: Argentina silus (assembly GCF_951799395.1). NCBI lineage: Eukaryota > Metazoa > Chordata > Actinopteri > Argentiniformes > Argentinidae > Argentina > Argentina silus. The sequence continues at coordinate 25,217,249 of NC_139653.1, forward strand.
ATCAGACAGACTTTATGTCATGAAAGTGACCAAACGCTTATTCAGTTGGATGCAATATAAACAGAGATAATGTATGGAGAGTAGATATGTAAGGAAAGAGCTGACACAATTCTCTTTCGGACATTGCTTCCTTCCGAATAAGCTGCAGGAAAAAATTTAGTACTCATGGGAGCCAACTGTTCTAATCTCCTCCTAGGTGGATGTGTTGGAGGCGTGTCTGCGGTCAGATGCACTGTCTGTGCCCAATGAGGTGGTGGCTCTGAAGTCACTGCTCAGGTGGATAGGTCACAACCTGCAGGAAAGACAGAGGCTGCTCCCAGAGTTACTCCCACTGCTAAGGCTGCATCATCTATCCACACATAAACTGCAGGTAAAACACATACACCAAAAATATACAGAACACGCGTAGTAGTTTAGTGTGTAGAGGTACAGGTCAGATATAGTAGTTTAGTGTATAGAGACACAGGTCAGGTTTAGGAGTGTAGAGATATAGGATATGCTTGTTGTATATTATTGTGTCTTCCTGCCTCTCCCCCAGTTCTCAGCACTGTACATGGTGTCATTGGTGGTGATCCTCGTGGGCTTTGTCACCTTCAATGCTTTGCCAATGTCCCCTGACCCTTTGGACTCAGTGGCCTGGGAAGAGGGAGGCTATGATAACCCTGCCCCTGTCTACGAAGATGACATCATCAACGTTGTGGTAAAGATCACATCCGAGGAGGAAGAGGAGAAGAAACAGGGGGAGATGGAGGAGGAGGGTGGCCGCTCAGGGTTGTCATGGACACAAGGAGGACAAAAAGAGGGAGGGCACACAGTACGACACAGCACTAAGATGTGATCTCATCAACAAGTGATGAGGACATGATGGGTGTGTCCCAATAGTGTAGCCTTACATCCTTCCCTCATGTCCTTTCCTTCATTACAATTGATTTGAGCAAATGTAATGGAAAGGAAGTCTATTTATAGGAATACAGATCTAAAGGTATGCAGGTATGCAGATTTTGAGGTATTCAGGTATATATATAGGAATACCTAAAGGTATTCATCTGTACAGATATTTGGTAATAGTTGTGATATTGTTCAGTCTGCTGTGAGAGCTGCTTTTATCAATGAATGAATCAAGAAATGGTCAATGAATAATGTTGTCTATTGTTTTACTAGACTGGTCTCATTCCTTGTGTCAGTCTTTGTCAATTCAGAACTTTGTGTGCGACAACCAGATGTCAGATATTCTAACTAGTCTAACACCACACCTCCTGAGGAATGCTGGCGCACACAAGCACAATTTATGTTCGTTATGGCATGGCTCAAATAGGGTTGGCAGTTATGTGCACGTGTTTGACAATCTGGATTGACAATCAGCATTTTCATCTACCTTAAAAATGTTAATTAATGTTTTGAACCTTTGTTATTATTGTACTTGCAAGATTTGACCCACAACTACACTACAGATCCCAGCATACAACGCGCCAAATATCATAAACTCGCGTGGTTTCGCTTTTTCAGTGAACTGAAACAGCGGCGTGAGAAATGGAGCTGTCCATGGTGTTGAAACTCAAGCAGGCTACCGCGCGCACAGCGTAAACACCGGCTATAATGTCTATTCGGACAATTAATCGACGGACAGATATTCCCTTTCCTCTTCTCCTCTCCGACTAATTTGTAACTAGTGTTGAACGCAGATGGTGTGAATTGGTAAGCCCTTTGTGATTAGTTCTTTCATGCAATGCAAAATCCCGAAAAAGCTGCAGCTTGTTGTCTTTCCCCCCGTTTCTTCTAATCGTGACTTCTTTAGACAACATTTGCTTGACACATAAGCCTATCCAGTCTTTAGTGAACCTTTAATCTGCGTCCTCTTATTCCAAAAACCTCCGTTGTTGCCCATTCTCCCTCTTCCTAGATCCGTGACAAAACATGAGTGTCCCCCCGCATCCCGCTTTGACTGCAGTTTTTCCATTACGTTTCAAATGAGTGATCAGCATCTTTAACTACTGTTAATAATTCATTGTTAATAATGTATTAGATACACATTGTATCATACATGCATGGGTTATATGATCATCATCTAAACTACACACAGTATTTAGAGTAGCCTAAGCAATGCCACAGCTCACCCAGCTGATTGCAAAAGAGAATGTACCCTGTCTAGTGTCTACTCCATGATGCAGGTAGATTTCCATTATGGGTAAAGTGGATTAGATCTAGAGGGTGTATGACTGTGTGTTTACTTCAAACCCATTCAATAACAGTAATCCTACAACTGAAATAAGCCTGTCAAACACTGTCAACATTGTTGGATGGCAAATCAAGTTGTTCTTATTCTGTCTGCTAGACTGAGTGATGGATGAACGTTCTGAGGGGTCTGGCATTCCCAGCCACTTTCCTGAGCATGTTCACAACGTTGTTCCTGTCAGTACTCCGAAGAGTAACAGTGTTCCAGCATGTAGGTCCATGCTGCGGGTATCTGAGGCTCATGGGCAGCAGCTTCTGAGCGTGCTTCGATCATTCAGAGAAAGGGGACTGCTATTTGACTTCACTATCATAGTCGAGGACCAGAGCTTCCCCTGCCACCGCTGTATCCTGGCAGCCTCCAGTGACTTCTTCAGGTGTGTGTGTGTCTGTGTGTGTGTGTGTGTGTGTGTATATGTGTGTGTTGGTTTCTGTTACCTTATCGTTTTGAATTTACTAGTGTCTCGTCAACATACATCTTAGTTTTTTCTTACTCTCAAAGTAGTAGCAGATTCAGTGTGGGGTTGTCCATGTTCTCCCATAGAGCCATGTTCGAGGTAAACATGCGTGAACGTGATGACGGGACGGTTACCCTGGGCAACCAGTCTCCGGCCGCGGTGCGCTCTTTTCTGGACTTTGCCTATTCAGGAGACAGCATCATCACTGAGGGCAACGTGGACATGATGTTTCAGCTGGCCTCGTTCCTGCAGGTGCCTAATAATGAACACCACCAAGCAAAACAGTATCTATGTGTGGCCAAAAACATTTCCAATACTGATTAATAAACATTTCTTTGTCAGTGGTTGATTAGAATGGATGATGAGTAAGGTGTGTTAGTGCTGGGCTGAAGCAACAGTCTTGCTCTACAGAACCAGGTGTGATGCACACAGATTTCTTCTTTGAATGTAACATTATATGACTCCAATAAAAGCTCTGCCTTGACTGAAATGACTGTAATAGATAATCAGAGGACTGGGAGATGTTTTATCCATTCTGTTTCTACGTTCAGGTATCCGTGCTGTCCCAAGCCTGTGGTGATTTCCTGATTGGAACCCTTGATCTCTCCAACTGCTTGGCTTTATTGGCCCTGGCTGAGGGATACGGCTCCACCTGCCTCCTCCAGCGGTCCAATGAATTTGTAGTTCAGAACTTCCACAACCTCTATTTGACCCAGGACTTCCTGGATATGCCGGTGGGGATCTAGAATGAGATAAAGAAGGATCAGACAGACTTTATGTCATGAAAGTGACCAAACGCTTATTCAGTTGGATGCAATATAAACAGAGATAATGTATGGAGAGTAGATATGTAAGGAAAGAGCTGACACAATTCTCTTTCGGACATTGCTTCCTTCCGAATAAGCTGCAGGAAAAAATTTAGTACTCATGGGAGCCAACTGTTCTAATCTCCTCCTAGGTGGATGTGTTGGAGGCGTGTCTGCGGTCAGATGCACTGTCTGTGCCCAATGAGGTGGTGGCTCTGAAGTCACTGCTCAGGTGGATAGGTCACAACCTGCAGGAAAGACAGAGGCTGCTCCCAGAGTTACTCCCACTGCTAAGGCTGCATCATCTATCCACACATAAACTGCAGGTAAAACACATACACCAAAAATATACAGAACACGCGTAGTAGTTTAGTGTGTAGAGGTACAGGTCAGATATAGTAGTTTAGTGTATAGAGACACAGGTCAGGTTTAGGAGTGTAGAGATATAGGATATGCTTGTTGTATATTATTGTGTCTTCCTGCCTCTCCCCCAGTTCTCAGCACTGTACATGGTGTCATTGGTGGTGATCCTCGTGGGCTTTGTCACCTTCAATGCTTTGCCAATGTCCCCTGACCCTTTGGACTCAGTGGCCTGGGAAGAGGGAGGCTATGATAACCCTGCCCCTGTCTACGAAGATGACATCATCAACGTTGTGGTAAAGATCACATCCGAGGAGGAAGAGGAGAAGAAACAGGGGGAGATGGAGGAGGAGGGTGGCCGCTCAGGGTTGTCATGGACACAAGGAGGACAAAAAGAGGGAGGGCACACAGTACGACACAGCACTAAGATGTGATCTCATCAACAAGTGATGAGGACATGATGGGTGTGTCCCAATAGTGTAGCCTTACATCCTTCCCTCATGTCCTTTCCTTCATTACAATTGATTTGAGCAAATGTAATGGAAAGGAAGTCTATTTATAGGAATACAGATCTAAAGGTATGCAGGTATGCAGATTTTGAGGTATTCAGGTATATATATAGGAATACCTAAAGGTATTCATCTGTACAGATATTTGGTAATAGTTGTGATATTGTTCAGTCTGCTGTGAGAGCTGCTTTTATCAATGAATGAATCAAGAAATGGTCAATGAATAATGTTGTCTATTGTTTTACTAGACTGGTCTCATTCCTTGTGTCAGTCTTTGTCAATTCAGAACTTTGTGTGCGACAACCAGATGTCAGATATTCTAACTAGTCTAACACCACACCTCCTGAGGAATGCTGGCGCACACAAGCACAATTTATGTTCGTTATGGCATGGCTCAAATAGGGTTGGCAGTTATGTGCACGTGTTTGACAATCTGGATTGACAATCAGCATTTTCATCTACCTTAAAAATGTTAATTAATGTTTTGAACCTTTGTTATTATTGTACTTGCAAGATTTGACCCACAACTACACTACAGATCCCAGCATACAACGCGCCAAATATCATAAACTCGCGTGGTTTCGCTTTTTCAGTGAACTGAAACAGCGGCGTGAGAAATGGAGCTGTCCATGGTGTTGAAACTCAAGCAGGCTACCGCGCGCACAGCGTAAACACCGGCTATAATGTCTATTCGGACAATTAATCGACGGACAGATATTCCCTTTCCTCTTCTCCTCTCCGACTAATTTGTAACTAGTGTTGAACGCAGATGGTGTGAATTGGTAAGCCCTTTGTGATTAGTTCTTTCATGCAATGCAAAATCCCGAAAAAGCTGCAGCTTGTTGTCTTTCCCCCCGTTTCTTCTAATCGTGACTTCTTTAGACAACATTTGCTTGACACATAAGCCTATCCAGTCTTTAGTGAACCTTTAATCTGCGTCCTCTTATTCCAAAAACCTCCGTTGTTGCCCATTCTCCCTCTTCCTAGATCCGTGACAAAACATGAGTGTCCCCCCGCATCCCGCTTTGACTGCAGTTTTTCCATTACGTTTCAAATGAGTGATCAGCATCTTTAACTACTGTTAATAATTCATTGTTAATAATGTATTAGATACACATTGTATCATACATGCATGGGTTATATGATCATCATCTAAACTACACACAGTATTTAGAGTAGCCTAAGCAATGCCACAGCTCACCCAGCTGATTGCAAAAGAGAATGTACCCTGTCTAGTGTCTACTCCATGATGCAGGTAGATTTCCATTATGGGTAAAGTGGATTAGATCTAGAGGGTGTATGACTGTGTGTTTACTTCAAACCCATTCAATAACAGTAATCCTACAACTGAAATAAGCCTGTCAAACACTGTCAACATTGTTGGATGGCAAATCAAGTTGTTCTTATTCTGTCTGCTAGACTGAGTGATGGATGAACGTTCTGAGGGGTCTGGCATTCCCAGCCACTTTCCTGAGCATGTTCACAACGTTGTTCCTGTCAGTACTCCGAAGAGTAACAGTGTTCCAGCATGTAGGTCCATGCTGCGGGTATCTGAGGCTCATGGGCAGCAGCTTCTGAGCGTGCTTCGATCATTCAGAGAAAGGGGACTGCTATTTGACTTCACTATCATAGTCGAGGACCAGAGCTTCCCCTGCCACCGCTGTATCCTGGCAGCCTCCAGTGACTTCTTCAGGTGTGTGTGTGTCTGTGTGTGTGTGTGTGTGTGTGTATATGTGTGTGTTGGTTTCTGTTACCTTATCGTTTTGAATTTACTAGTGTCTCGTCAACATACATCTTAGTTTTTTCTTACTCTCAAAGTAGTAGCAGATTCAGTGTGGGGTTGTCCATGTTCTCCCATAGAGCCATGTTCGAGGTAAACATGCGTGAACGTGATGACGGGACGGTTACCCTGGGCAACCAGTCTCCGGCCGCGGTGCGCTCTTTTCTGGACTTTGCCTATTCAGGAGACAGCATCATCACTGAGGGCAACGTGGACATGATGTTTCAGCTGGCCTCGTTCCTGCAGGTGCCTAATAATGAACACCACCAAGCAAAACAGTATCTATGTGTGGCCAAAAACATTTCCAATACTGATTAATAAACATTTCTTTGTCAGTGGTTGATTAGAATGGATGATGAGTAAGGTGTGTTAGTGCTGGGCTGAAGCAACAGTCTTGCTCTACAGAACCAGGTGTGATGCACACAGATTTCTTCTTTGAATGTAACATTATATGACTCCAATAAAAGCTCTGCCTTGACTGAAATGACTGTAATAGATAATCAGAGGACTGGGAGATGTTTTATCCATTCTGTTTCTACGTTCAGGTATCCGTGCTGTCCCAAGCCTGTGGTGATTTCCTGATTGGAACCCTTGATCTCTCCAACTGCTTGGCTTTATTGGCCCTGGCTGAGGGATACGGCTCCACCTGCCTCCTCCAGCGGTCCAATGAATTTGTAGTTCAGAACTTCCACAACCTCTATTTGACCCAGGACTTCCTGGATATGCCGGTGGGGATCTAGAATGAGATAAAGAAGGATCAGACAGACTTTATGTCATGAAAGTGACCAAACGCTTATTCAGTTGGATGCAATATAAACAGAGATAATGTATGGAGAGTAGATATGTAAGGAAAGAGCTGACACAATTCTCTTTCGGACATTGCTTCCTTCCGAATAAGCTGCAGGAAAAAATTTAGTACTCATGGGAGCCAACTGTTCTAATCTCCTCCTAGGTGGATGTGTTGGAGGCGTGTCTGCGGTCAGATGCACTGTCTGTGCCCAATGAGGTGGTGGCTCTGAAGTCACTGCTCAGGTGGATAGGTCACAACCTGCAGGAAAGACAGAGGCTGCTCCCAGAGTTACTCCCACTGCTAAGGCTGCATCATCTATCCACACATAAACTGCAGGTAAAACACATACACCAAAAATATACGGAACACGCATGCACGCACGCACGCACGCACACACAAACAGTGTATTCACCTTGCTGCGTGTGTGTGTGTGTGTGTGTGTGTGTGTGTGCGTGTGCAGGCCCTGGGTGAGACTGAGGAGCTTCTCTCTGGGCATGAATTCTGCTCTGGCCTCCTTAAGGAAGCTCAGACCAGACAAACAGACTTCAGTGGTCTCTTAACAGACGCCCGGCCTGCTACCACCCAGAGCTACATCTATGTACACAAAACTGAGGAGAATGGAGAGATACGTCACGCTTTCTGCTACTGCCTGGAATCTGACCAATGGACAGAGCTTCCTCAAGGGCAGGGGGAGGGATCTATCATAACACCCGACCCCCCAGGTTCCTATCTTAACAGCTACGGCGAGAAGGTAGGCTACTCAGGCTATGTCTGAAATCACCTCCCATAGTGACTATAGTATATAGTGTATAATGATCACTACTTCATGACCCAGAGCTTCATATGACTAACCAGTGATGTAGTAGAGGTTAAACGCAGAAAAATGTGCATATTTTAACGTTAGCGTTATGTTTGTAATTTTCTCCCACCATTTACCCACCTTTTTTTCTACCGCTACATCCCTGTGGTTAACCATACGTGCATGCACTATAATGGGATAGGATGTCATTTGAGATTTGCCCTTAGAGGCAAATTGTTAATCACTGTATATCCTCTACTCTCCTCTCTATTGTATCTAAGCTGTTTATTACAGGTGGTTGCCGGGGTAACTGTTGCCGGGCGGTGCGTCTGCATGTTGCTGAGCCGTTCCACGATGCGACAGACGAGGTGTGGTGCTTCTGCCCCGTCACACGCACCTGCACCCCTGCTCCGGCCATGAGGAAACCCCGTACCATGCACACAGCCGTGACAGCCCTCAACCGCCTGTACGTGTTGGGGGGGAGAACCAGAGGGCCGAGAGGGGGTGCTCCCAGCCTACTGGAGGTAATAATTGTTACTCCAACAGGAATGTTTCAAGCAGAAACCATTTCTGTTTGCTACAGTCCATAAACTTTGAATGATGATGTAGAATTAAAGGTAGGAGAGATGTAGTTATGGGAGGAGTAGTGTGGTTTTCAGTGTAATTATTTGTAGTAGAGTTAGATACAGCAGTCTTGAGAGTAGGGCAGCAGTGTAGAGAGTGTGGCTGATTGATGTAAACATGTTTAGGTGGAGTTCTATGACCCCTTGGCTAAAACCTGGACCTCAGTCAGCCCCCTCCCTACAGCCATCTACTACCCAGAGGCCAGTGTGTGCGGCAGCATCATCTACACCCTGGGCTCGGAGATGGAGATTGCAGACTCCTTCAACCCTTCACTGGACTGCTTCTTCCGCTACGATGCTGCTGAGGATCAGTGGAGCCGCCTAGTGGCAGAGTTTGGTCAGTTCTTCCACGCTATGCTGGTCAAGGCTGTATCAGTGAACAGTACTCTCCACATCTGTGATCTCTCCACCTACAAGGTAATTAGATCAGAGATGGATTGATGATGATGTTTGTTGTCCTTCAAGAGGACAACAAACCTTGTCCGAAGGACAACAAACACTGATGTCTGTCTCTTCTTAGCAGTTCCATCTGTGTGACCTTTTAACACTGCTATTGCTTTTGGCCAGGTGTACAGTTTCTGCCCTGAGACGTGTGGGTGGAAGGGCGAGGGCTCATTTGAGTGTGCAGGCTTCAACGCCGGTGCAGTGGGTGTGAGAGATCGTATTTACATCCTGGGAGGAGACTACTCACCTGATGAGGTCACTGACGAGGTTCAGGTAAGGGTGGAAATACAGTTATAAACCCCCCCCAAAAAATCTGTATATAAAAGAAGAAGAAGAAGAAGAACACTCGTTATTTGGCCATGCAATCAATTCTCATCAATTGTAGGAATTTGACACGTGCACACCCCTCCCGAGACAACACACATACCACACCCTCAAGAGAGAACAGAGCTCTGGGCTCTGGGCACAGGGCAGCCATATTCGGCGCCGCTGGAGCAGTTAGGAGTTAAGTGCCTTGCTGAAGGGCACAACGGCCGTGGTAGGAGCCTTAGATATGATGCCAGTAACCTTCCAGTTACCAGTTCACATCTGGCTCCCTCCTAGAGTGGGGATCGAACCAGCAACCTCCCGATTGCTGGCCGGCCTCTCTAACCTCATATAAAAGTATGCACACGCACACGCACACGCACACGCACACGCACACGCACACGCACACGCACACGCACACGCACACACACACGCACACACACACTAACAGCCTTGTCTCCTGTCACTTGTCCAGGTGTACCACAGTGGAAGGAGCCAGTGGGAGGAAGTAGCCCCAATGCCTCGAGCGCTCACAGAGTTCCACTGTCAGCTGATCAGCTTCAACAGATACAGAGACCCCTGGGGAGAGACAGGCAGGGATGGGGTCAACTGAATTTCAATTCAGTCAATTCAGGAAGTAAGGTTTGAATTACAATTCTATAATTTACAAATAGCAAAAGAAAAATCAATGTTTTTTAAGTGAAGCATTTTACATCAAAAGTTCAAATCACATGCTGAATTCACTAAATTGAAATCAAATGGAACCCAACCCTCGAGAGAGGAGAGACAACACACGCACGCACGCACGCACGCACGCACGCACGCACGCACGCACGCACGCACGCACGCACGCACGCACGCACACACACACACACACTCTTGGACCAAAGACTGCTAAAATGAATGGGTACTATGTATTTATTTTGTCTTATCCTAAAGATCACAGATTTGTATTTATGTACTTTATTTATTATTAGATTTGTTTTTATTCCGTTTATCAAAAAAACTGTATTGCTTTTTTTTTTTCTCATTTAAAAAAATATGGGTCATGGATGATGTCCTCCCCAGCCAAGCAATTGATGGTCCTTCCCCGATAGTTGGGCGACTAGAGGCCACACTTTTAAGAAGTCGTGCTTTTTGTGATAAAAGCACAACATTTTACACAGAGCAAGGGCAGGTCTTATGGAGCATTTGTAGCTAAAGGGCCATTACAGATTTCCTCTTATAACCCCCTGGTGGACATTTCCAAAATGGCTGCAAAAATGGCTTTGGGGCCAAGACCACACTCATTTTGAATGACCATACCTGAATAGATTATTGGTGCAGTAACACCAATGATGGTTTATAGTGTTTGTAAAAGTGTAGAGAACACACAAATATGACAAAGGTGTGCCAGCTATGTGTGCCCTTTAAATTGTTTGTGAAATGTTTTGAAATGTGACAGAAAAGCTGTTATTTCATCCCTTCATTCAATATTTTACATGTAAACAAGTAGAAAATAACATATTACTGTTTTCTAGTATCTACTGATTAAAATGATATGCAACATGAATCCACATATGATGTAAGTGTTAAGAAATATGCCATGAAATCTGCCGTGCATTTCACTCTATGGGAAATTCCATACAAATTATTTTTGTCCAGTGGAGAGATATACTGTGCCCAAGTACTGGGACACTGAAGCATTTTGTCTTCTTTTGGCTTGACTCTCCAAAAGTTTGGATTTTAAATCAAACAATTACAGTGAAGTTAAAGTAGAGATTTTATTTGATGGTATTTATGTACACATTGATTTCACCATTCAGAAATTGCAACACTTTTTATACATTGTCCCCCTATTCCAAGGTACCCAAAAGTGAAGGGACAGATTTATGAAATGTCCAAATTAAGCATTCATGTTTAGTATTTTGTTGACAATACATTGCATGCAATAACTGTCTGAAGTTTGCGACCCATTGACCCCACCAGACACCGGGTATCTTCTCTGGTGATGCTCTGTTGTTTTGAGGATGTTTTGCCTCCTCTTCAGAAAATTAAATGCATATTCAAGGATTTAAATTTGGAGATTGACTTGGCAAGTCAACAACTTTCCACTCTTTGGCCCTGAAAAACCCCCTAGTTGGTATGGCAGTATGTTTTGGGTTATTGTCCTGCAGTATGATGAAGCACCATCCAATGAGATTGGAGGCTTTTGCTTGTACTTGGGCTGACAAGATTCTTTTGTACACTTCAGAATTTATCCTGCTGCTGCCGTGAGCAGTTACATCATCAATTAAAACAAGTTAGCCAGTTCCTGTGGAAGCCATACTGTACATGCCCTAGCCATAACACCCCAACCACCATATTTCACAGATGAGGTGGTATGATGTGCATATTGGGCAGTTCCTTTTTTTCTCCACACTTTGCTCTTACCATCACTCTGGTGCAATATTAGTCTGATTGCTGTGAACGCACAACATGCGGTCAAAGGAGCTCTCAATGCAAGTGAAACAGGCCATCCTTAGGCTGCAAAAACAAAAAAGTGTATCAGAGACATAGCGGCAACATTAGGAGTGGCCAAATCAACAGTTTGGTACATTCTGAGAAAAAAATAACGCACTGGTGAGCTCTGCAACACAAAAAGGCCTGGATGTCCACGGAAGACAACAGTGGTGGATGATCGCAGGATCCTTCACATGGCAAAGAAAAACCCCTTCACAACATCCAGCCAAGTGAAGAACACTCTCCAGGAGGTAGGCATATCATTATCCAAGTCTACCATAAAGAGAAGACTTCACAAGAGCAAATACAGAGGGTTCACCACAAGGTGCAAACCATTCATAAGCCTTAAGAATAGAAAGGCCAGATTAGACTTTGCCAAAAAACATCTAAAAAAGCCACCCTGGTTCTGAAACAGCATGTTCAAGGATTCATTCTTTGGACAGATGAAACTAAGATCAACCTGTACCAGAATGAAGGGAAGAAAAAAGTATGGAGAAGGCTTGGAACTGCTCATGAGCCGAAGCATAGCACATCATCTATAAAACACGATGGAGGCAGTGTGATGGCATGGGCATGCATGGCTTCCAATGGCACTGGGTCACTAGTGTTTATTGATGATGTGACAGAAGACAGAAGCAGCCGGATGAATTCTGAAGTGTTTAGGGATATACTGTCTGCTCAGATTCAGCCAAATTCAGCAAAGTTGATTGGACGGCGCTTCACAGTACAGTTGGACAATGACCCAAAACATACTGCGAAAGCAACCCAGGAGTTTTCTAAGGCAAAGAAGTGGAATATTCTGCAATGGCCGAGTCAATCACCTGATCTCAACCCGATCGAGCATGCATTTCACTTGCTGAAGACAAAACTAAAGGCAGAAAAACCCACAAACAAACAACTGAAGACAGCTGCAGTAAAGGCCTGGCAAAGCATCACAAAGGAGGAAACCCAGCATTTGGTGATGTCCATGGGTTCCAGACATCAGGCAGTCATTACCTGCAAAGGATTCTCAACAAAGTATTAATGATTATTAATTATTATTTATGATTATGTTAATTTGTCCAATTACATTTGAGCCCCTGAAAATAGGGGACTGTGTATAAAAATGGTTGCAATTCCTAAATGTTTCATACAATATTTTTGTTCAACCCCTTGAATTAAAGCTGAAAGTCTGCACTTCAATTGCTTCTCGATTGTTTCATTTCAAATCCATTGTGGTGGCGTACAGAGCCAAAATTATGAAAATTGTGTCACTGTCCAAATATTTCGGGACCTAACTGTGTATGTAAGATGTATAATTAGAGACCAATATAATAAATATGGTATGTGCAAACAAGCTGTAGTGCAAAAGCTAAATTGAAGTCCTGAGTGTGCAGCCAGTAGAGGTATGGGGGGAGGGTACCCTGATACTGGTAGTCAATGTTCCTTTTGTTGGGGGGTGGAAGGGGGGCGGCTGGTAGGGGGGTGGCTGGGCTACCGCCGGGATTCTGAGTGTGGGGGGACATGCAGCGTTCGGCCTGTAGAGGGAGCTACAGGACCGTGGCCGGGGTTGTGTCGGCGAGACTTTTGTTGCACACCTGCTGCGAATTAAGTCTCGTCGGCGAATGTTTAAGATGTGTGTGCTTCTGCCATTTCATTCTCGGGGCGGGCGCCGGCCTCTCTCCTTCCGCTCCCCCGGCTCCTCCTGGGCGTTGGCCCCCCCCCCCTTGCCGCGGGGCCGGGGTTGGTCGTTGTGGCCCCCGCGGTGGGAGGGAGAGATGGTCCTCGGCCAGACCCACGGCGGTCTTTAGGTCCTGGGGGCGGTGGTACTGGACCCAGGCGGCGGTGCGGGCCGGGAGCCCCGCGAGGAACTGCTCCATTACCACCCGGTTCCCGACCTCCACCGCCGAGTTGTTCTCGGGGTCCAGCCACCGCCATGCGCTGTCCCCCAGCCGCTGGGCGAAGGCGAAGGGCCGGCACCCCTCCTCCATTGTCATGGCCCGGAACCGGCGCCGGTGTTCCTCCGGTGTCAGGCCCAGGCGGTCCCGAATCGCCCGGGCCAGGGACTGGTAATCCCGTTGGGCGGCCGCCGGCAAACTGTGGGCCGCGAGCTGCGCCTCCCCTGACAGGAGGGGCAGCAGATGGTAGGCCCACTCTCGGTCCGGCCACCCCGAGATCCTCGCCGTCCCCTCGAACACCGCGAGGAACGCCTCTGGGTCGTCCAGGTCCCCCATCTTCTGCAGCTGGACCTTGGGGGGACCTGGTGCCGCTCCGGTCCCCGGCGCCGGCCCGCCGGCCCTGGTGAAGTCCTGGAGGAGGGCCCTGTCTGCGACCCTCGCCGCCGTCAGCTCCTCCAGCGTCGCCTGCTGGGTCTGTTGCAGGGCCGTCTGTTGCTCGAGGACGAGCGTTATCCTCGATATTGCCGCTGTTAATGTGTCCATCCTGCCTGTATTCTGTGTCCCAGGTTGGGCGCCAATGTAACACAGTCCGTTTATACACAGAGGCAGACGCAGTATAACGATAAGGGAATTCGTCCCGTTTATTCACAAAGGGGTTCCGCTGGCACGGTTTGGCTTTCCAGCCTCGTTCAATGTCTCTCTCTCGGTGCTCGGCTCTGCTCTGCTCTCGTCGCCTCGCCTTCTCCAGCTTAGCTCCCTTACTGAAATGGCAGACGCACACACATCTTAAACATTCGCCGACGAGACTTAATTCGCAGCAGGTGTGCAACAAAAGTCTCGCCGACACAACCCCGGCCACGGTCCTGTAGCTCCTGTAGTGATGTACAGGCCGAACGCTGCATGTCCCCCCACACTGAGTTCAGTAGATTAACAGCTGCAGGGAAGAAGCTGTTCCTGAGCCTGCTGGTGTGGGAACGGAGACTCCTGTACCACCTCCCAGATGGGAGGAGGGTAAACAGTCCGTGGCTGGGGTGAGAGATGTCCCTACTGATGCCTTGCACCCTCTGCAGACACCGCCTGCAATTGAGGACCTTGATGGCAGGGAGTTGGGCACCAGTGATGTACTGGGCGGTTTTCACCACCTGTTGCAGGGCCTTCCGGTCGGAGACAGAGCAGCTGCCATACTACACTGTGATGCAGTTTGTCAGAATGCTCTCGATGATGCTGAAGTTAGACATTTAAAAAAAAAAGAGGAACTCTGTTTGCCAGTGTACTTGACTTGTGTTTGTATGTTCTTTACATATGGATTTTATATCTCAATTAATTATGAATTAATTATGAATAAATCCATGTTAGTTTTAATTTAATGAATGATTGCTATCATCTTGTATGCTGTCATGTTATGCTTTTGATCAATCTGCCTCTCTATATCTGATAAAAATATGCATTTCTCAGAATACACTGTTACATGTTCATGCATCTTTCCTCACCACTTATACAAATGGTTGTAAGATCAGCCTTGATTTCCAATACAGTATCAGCACTGGTACAGTATGTACTGTGGGTATTTCCATTCTC
Source organism: Argentina silus (assembly GCF_951799395.1). Lineage (NCBI taxonomy): Eukaryota > Metazoa > Chordata > Actinopteri > Argentiniformes > Argentinidae > Argentina > Argentina silus. The sequence goes on from NC_139653.1 coordinate 25,232,289, forward strand.
ATATTGTATGATAGGAATAATGTATGTGGCTTTTCATACTTAAAATATCAAGTTGGAAATGTTAATTGTCAGAAAACACACACACACACAATACAATAACAGTTGTTTAATAGGTAAAAAGTGTAAACTGAATGCTTTATGATTCACAGACTGATGTAGTGGGTGACATGAGAATTGTGTGAACTGCTTTTGTTGAAGAGATCACAGCAAATCTCTGGCAACCGGGACAAAATTCTGTTTGAAGTTGCAAACAACAACATCCTCCTAATAATAATATAACCCCCTGAAATGGACTTGCCGTGTCGGACATTAGCTGTTATGGTTCTGCAAGCGCGTGATTCAAAGAGGCAGCCACCAGAGACAAAAAGGTGTTCACTCCCCTAGAACACCCCTGACCAGTAACAACATGTTTGTATACAAACTGAGTTTTGCCCCTAGACACTCTATTTTAGAAATCGCTTTTTGGGATCAAACAATTAAATATTTGTTTCAAGGGATCTCATTCCCTGATCAGCACATGGTCATTACAACCATTAGAAAGCTTTTAGAAAGCTTGAATTTTACATATTGCACCTTTAACAAATGCAGTCTGACTTAAAAAATACAGAATAATGAGACAATGCAATAGAAATAGATGGAGAGGAACAGCTGGGATGTTATGTCATCTTTAAGACAATAGTGACCCCCAATGGCAGATGTGAGGCATTGCCCCCACATGCCTTCACAGATAGCTATACTATTGCCAATCCCCAATCTTTTGTTTTTTTGTATTATTGTCATGCCCCCGACCATGCTTGGTGGTTCAGTCCTGGTAGGTCTTGACCAGTAGCCACATCAGTAGCACAGTGAATAAGACTATCATGAAGTTCACACACAGCTCCTGCACAGAACGGTCCATTCTGTCCTAGGAGGGGTGGTGGGCCGCTATGGAGAGGAAAAGGAGGACAAGGAGGAGAGGGATCTGTAGTTGAGAGGGTGCTTCCGAAGGGGTGTGGCTCCTCACAGCTTGAAAGACAGGGTTACACTGAACAAATATCAAGATGGTGAGATCTGAGAGGAGAGAAGAAGAGAGACAAGGAAAACCTTGAATTCACTATTGATACATTGAACATATCAGCGCCCCATCAGAGAGACATGTGTGTGTTTTTGTGTGTGTGTTTTGTGTGTGTGTGTGTGTGTGTGTGTGTGTTTTAGTCTGTGTGTGTATTTCTCTATATAGATAAACACCTGTTCACTCTACAACCCATCATCAGTCAGCAGTAAGCACGCACGCACGCACGCACACACACACAAACACACACACACACACACACACACACACACACACACACACACACACACACACAAATGCATGCATACACCCCCCCCACACAGACACACATACACACACACACAATCGTAAACAAAGCAGATCCACACAAGTCATCACTGAACAACTGTTTTAAGCTCACCACAGTTACCTTACTAGTCCAGTCACCACTCACCATTCCAGTTAAATCTCTGATTCATTGATACTCTCCACTTATATTACATATCTAATACGGTACAGCACACACATTGTGTCTGAATGTGCTCATAATTCACACTGTAGTGTCTGTTTATAGACATTGTCAGTCAACTTACAGGGTCAATTAAAGGTAAATACAAATACTATGCAGGATAAAATATACTATACTAGGCAAGGTAAAAACACATCTCTAAGGTGGGGTGTTACCTGGCTGATGCAAACTGCAGACATAGACACACTCTGAGGTGTGAGAGGCAGTGGTCCTTGCTGCTCCTGGACTGTGCTGTCCGCTCCGCAGATTGTAAATTCTATAGCCCTGAGGGGCAGGGTCCACCACTAAAGTAGCCAAAAGCCAGTGGACCGCCCACTGCCTTCGGGGAGGGGGGCGGCAGTACTCAGGTGGTTTGGGAAGCCTCTAGATCCTCTACTTACACACACACACACACACACACACACACACACACACACACACACACACACACAGACAGACAGACAGACAGACAGACAGACAGACAGACAGACAGACAGACAGACAGACACACACACACACACACACACACACACACACACACAGACACACACACACACACACACACACACACACACACACACACACACACACACACACGCACACACACACACAGACAGACAGACACACACACACACACAGACACACACACACACACACACACACACACAGACAGACAGACACACACACACACAGACACACACACACACACACACACACACACACACACACACACACACACACACACACAGACAGACAGACAGACAGACAGACACATAGAACACAGGAGACTAGTTATTTATAAAAACATTGTTTCAGTGATGGATTTCATTCCAGTTTGATTCTCTGAATGGTAGGCAACATCAATATCAAACTGTAGCAAACAGAAACCTATTCCAACATGTTCATTCCAAACCTCTAGGAGTTGCTCAACTTAACCAGGGAGATGCACAATTGTGTGTGTACTGGGTGAACATATATAAAATCCTACACTGAGCTCAATTCCTGTCCTTCCTTGGTTTCCTGCTGTGAGAAATAATACCTTTCATTATGACAGTCCATGACAACAGCTAACCTAACAGCTCAACTCACACTTAGCAGCTGCTTATGATGGTGCTTACACTGCTAAACCCACTTGCTTTACACACAAGCACAAGCACAAGCACAAGCACAAGCACAAGCACAAGCACAAGCACAAGCACAAGCACAAGCACAAGCACAAGCACAAGCACAAGCAGGCAGGACTGGTGTGAACGTTTCCCCTGAGCTGCTCATCCTGTTTTTTTGCCATTGGATTAACTGGATCCTGGGCCAGTCTCCTCTTGGTATTCTGCAAGGTCCAATGACGTATTGGGACTACTGTATGATTTCCATCTGTGTTACATTCTTGTGCTGCCATGGAAACGGGTTTATCATAGAAAAAATATTTGATTCTATGTCTATGTATTCTCTGGGGCTTGGATGTATCACCTATGTATATGTATGATACGAACAGATTAATTCTGCGTCTGTTTTGTATTACTCAACTTTGATCATGTGTAGCCTAAACTACATTTGCAATACATTATATTATCCGTGCCAACCTAGTTTGACAAGGGTTAAATGAAAGAAATGAAACAGATCCAAGCCTCCTGCCAAAATATGACTCAGTCTTCCAGAATAATCCATTAGCTTTCCTGTATATGTGTGTGCGTGCGTGCATGCATGCGTGTATGTGTGTATGTGTGTATCAGGTCCAGTGGGCCCAGGGCAACTCCAGCAGCTGCGTAGGCAGGGTTGTCTGTGAGAGGAGCCAGAATAAAGCTGACAGGATTACTTTCCAAATCAGAGGTGAGACATGGGGTGTCAACATGCCCTCCAAACACCATTCCACACATTCTGGGAGTGGTAACAATATGGACATAAACACATAACGTAAAATAAACACACAAAAACAGACAGACAAAACTTGAGAAAAATAAGTTCCATAAGAAACTTTGTGGGCTTGTAAAGTCTTATTTTGGTAGTGGAAAAGGTTTAAAGATGTTTCGATAGATAGATAGAATTGTTGGATCGTTGAAAGAAAGTGAGATCGTTTTATTATGGTAACGGATAAAGTTAAAGATGGTTTGGTTGGTTGCTTGGATGGATAAATTGATAGATGATAGATAGATGGGAGAAGGTTAGTTAGATAAATAGATGAGAGGTTAGATAGATGGATAGAGAGGATGGATAGATGAAAGAGGGTAAGTATAGATATATAAACATTTGGAGGTTAGAAGGTTAGTTCGACAGAAGTTTGTAAGGTTGGGTAGTTGTTGTGGGTGTAGAGTTGGTTGGTTAACCGGATGAGAGTCTTTGGAGTTATAAAACATTTAATAGTTTAAAACGTAGAATATGTAAGCTTTTATCACGGTTGATAAGATTCTGTGGGTAGTTGAAAGAAAGTGAGATAGTCTTATTATGGTAGCGGATTAAGTTGAAGATGGTTTGGTTGGTTTATTGGATGGATGGTTGATTGGTTGATTGGTTGGTTGGTTGGTTAGATGGATGAATTGACAGATAGAAGAGAGGATTGATAGATGAGAAAGGTGAGGTATAGATAGATAAATACAATTAAGAGGTTAATCAGTATGGGTTGAGTGAAGCAGTAGTGACTGGTGAAAGGAGGAAAGGATGAAGGCTTTTCATTGTCCTGGCGCCCCGCTGGTGGAATGAGCTTCCTACCGCTGTCATGACTGCAGAGTCACTACCAATCTTCCGCCGTAGATTGAAGACCCATCTCTTCAGGCTACATCTTAATGGTCCCTCCTAATGACCTCTTCACCCCCACTACTCCCCTGTACAAATTTCTCTCCTGTTAAGAAAAAAGAAAAAAGTATCTTCTAGCATTGTGACTGCCGATGGCCCCTGGTCTGAGCATTGATTACTTTATCTTATGATGACTGATGGATAGATGATTCACTTACTTAAACAAATGTATTTGTTGTAAGTTGCTTTGGATAAAGGTGTCTGCTAAATGCCATGAATGTAAATGTAAAAGGAGCATTGGACTCCTGGACTCTGGTAAAAGTAAGGGAGCTTCATGATCAACAACAATTGGTGCACGGACACAGAGACATTGTTGACCCTCTGCTCCCATGAGCTGGAGTACATGATGTTAAAATGTAGACACTTTATTTTTAATTTTTCATGAGCTGGAGTACATGATAGACACTTTATCTACCACAGGAATTCTCGTCTGTTACCATCACCACTGTGTACATACCACCCCAAACCGACACTACCACTGCACTCAAAGAACTGTACGGGATGGTCAACAAACAGGAAACGGCACATCCAGAGGTGGCCAGAGACTTCAACCAGGCAAACCTGACAAGATTCCTACCTAGGTTCCATCAGCATATTTCCTGCCCCACACGTGCCAACAACACACTTGACCATTTTTACTATCCATTTCGCGATGGCTACAAGGCACAATCACATTAGCCTCCATTTGGCAAGTCTGACCACATCTCTATTCTGCGATTGCTGACCTATAGACAGAAGCTGAAACAAACGTCACCAGTGATGTGAGATGTTCAACGCTGGAGCGACCAATCAGATTCTACGCTCTAGAGGTGTGTCGACTGTACCGACTGGAACATGTTCCAGGTCGGTGCTGGACTTCCTCACAGGCAGACCCCAGGTGGTGAGGATAGGCAGCATCACCTCCTCCACTCTGACTCTCAACATGGGTCGGGTCAATGACGTGACGCCTACTTTTTCTGTCCAACTGCATTTTTTCCCTTTTAAATTGTTTTCTAAATACATAAAAAGATAACATTTATATCTAGTACCTTTCCCATATACATACCCACTTTAACTTTTCCAAACCTTTTAGTAATTGGTAATTTTTCTGTTATTTGAAGTGCCAAAATATCATGTGGTGCAACCGTCCAGCCTTGACTGCTATATTGAAAACTTGTTTTAAATTACTTTAAATCTATTCCAATTTTTCTCCTGCCCCATTTGGCATAATGTTAAACTTGTTTTGTATTCCTGGACAAAATTGCAAAGCATTTGCATTCATACTGTATTTCCATCATAACATACAATGAATGTTGTCCGAAGATGTTCATTTTATGAGATATCCCCCGAGATAGATCAAGAAAATACCATTTTGAGACTTTTATTTTGAAAACAATTCAAGGACAAGAAGTGACATCATATAACCACATGCCAAGTACCCAAGGAAACATCTAGCAGGTTAGTAAGTCTCTCTCAAATTTGGAAACTTTGGAATGTAGTTGCCACATTTGGATGTCATGTGGTGTGACTTAAGTTTTATCTGCAAATTTAAATTTTGATGATAAATTTGATAGTAAACGTTGGTGTGAAGAATGCCAGTTTTTTTTAAGTGGCCAATTCTGTGCCTGTAAAATTTGACTGAATTTGAAAACATCATGTGGTGAGACCAAGTATCATGTGGTGTAACTATTGCAGAATGTTGTACATGATAGATATACTGTGTGTCCTGCGTTGGCAATTTCTGTGCATTTATATTTAATTCATGATTTATATACATACATTTCTTTATTTTAATATAACTTTTAGTATAATTTGGTATAGATTTGTCTGCAATTTCAGTCATTTTCCCCAATATTTCGGAAAGAACGTTTTTTTTCATCTTTGTACAATTTTATGAGACAAATGCCAAAACAATTCATCGCATGAAATTTCATTCAGGTATTTGTGCATTTATTAATCATTTATAACTATTTTAACCTATTTCCTAGATGGCACTCACAAGCAAAGAAAAGAACGCTCCCCACAGGCAGCGTGTTAGTTCCGACCCAGCAGCAAGAGCTGAGTACCTTGCTAGAAGAAAAGAAAGGAATACAAAAGAAGTATAAGTAACATGAAGTACATATTTCTCTAGTGTGTTTCTAACTGTCATGTTAGGAGGAACTTTATCGTTTCTGTAACATATTGAACTTTCTGTTGTCATCTATCATTTGTCTAAAATAAAATTGACAATGTACAAACTTAGATTTATAGCATGACATTATACACTACTGTTTCAGCTACCAGAGAAGAAAACAGCAGGGAAAGATTACATATTTAAAGTCAAGTGAGCTGTCAGAGAGAGAGAAGAAGAAACGGAGAGACAAATGGAGGGCTGCATCCAGAAGTTACAGGGATAGGAAAAAGATGGAAAATGTTGTGTTGGACCTTCCACCACCATCTATAGAGAACACTCCGCCAGTTCTGGCTGATGTAGATGTAAGCCTAGTACAAGAGCAGCCGGAAAATGCAGGTCAAGCTGTGGTAGACCCCATACCTCTGAATGAGGATTTTAATCCACCAGTGTCCTCCACAGCAGAGAGAGATCAGAGAAAGAATACATCCTCAGCAGAGAAACGTTGCAAAAGACTGAAGAGAGAGAAGTGTAAATTGAGAAAGCAGGTCATACATCTAAGGAAACAACTAGCAGAGATGAGAAAAAGAAAATATAAAGGCAGAAAGAGTGAGAAGTGGTTAATGGCAAAACAAAGAGTAAGTGAAAGATTCAAGCCAAGGGGGTGTAAGAAACTGTCAGCAGAGAGAAAGCAAGCGAGATGCTGATCTCTACATTCAGTGAGGAGGTGAGCTTCAGACTCCATTAGATCTCTATGAGATGCTGAACAAAAAATCAGGCTCAAGTATTACTCACTATTGGGTAAGCAAAAAGAGCATAGAAAAACATGACGTTGATTCCTGGCATTTTGGTGGCTGTGAAGGGCACCTTAAGATACATCTTCACAACCTGTGCAAATTACACTGAGAATCCGTCAAGCACTCCTGAGCCACCAAGGGAACAAGCTAGCGTTCAAGATCTATGTGGCAAGTTTGTGATTGTAACCTATGATAAGCTTCCATATGTAGGCCAGGTCCTTAAGGTTGTGGGAGAGGAAGTGCAGGTTAGCAGCATATGACAGTCTGGTGAAAAGGATTTGTTCATGTGACTACAAACTCCAGATGTCATTTTCTACTTCATGAAAGATGTTCATGCTGTCATCTCAGAACCCGAGCCAGCAACCAGCTTCTCTAAGTTGAGAAGCCAAGATTGGGCAAAGTTCAGAAATGCCTGGGCTTAATGATATGCCAGCTAAACATGATTCTGATCAAAATGATTTGATGATCAAAAATGAATCAAGTTCTCTACAATCATCACGTGCGTTGCACTTTTTTATAAAATGTGATGAGTGTAATGAAATGTGTCCCCAATCATTGTATAGTTCACTGCAAAACTCTTAATGTGTGTTGCACTTTTTAATGAATATTTTTTATGAGAGTTAATTGAAATGTTTATGTTCCTTAACATTGTAAAGTTCACAATAAAGCCTGTAATGTGCATTGGACATTTTTTAAAAACGTTTGTGATGAGATTTTAAGGAAATGTGTATGAAATGTTTGTGTCCAAGAGAATTCCATGAAATTATAATAAAATAGTTTATTCTGTTTTTTGTATGGAATTTATTGTGTATTGATCTTTTTAAATAGAATTTTAACCACATCTGGTCTTCTCATCATTTGTGAATTTATGCCTTTTACATTATAGGATGTGAATGTAATTGTACCTGACAGCCATTATGACCTAGAGAGTACTTTCTGGATGGAAACCTGGGCCTGGATTCACAAAGATCTTTCTTAAGAAAAAATATAAAAACTTACTAAGATATTAGTAAGTATTATATATAATATAATAATACTAAGTATTCAGTATTCTGAATACTGAAAACATTTTGAGCCATGTATTCAGTATTTTAAACAGTTTTGAATCAGTTCTGCTGGCCAGTGAATATGGAAGACGGCCAGGAGTTAAGATATGTAAACGTACTGTAGAATCTCTATTTGTGCCCTTGCATTCTGGTTTCAGCCACTTAGTCTCTCACACTGATGTCTCTCTGTACTAAGAGAGGGAGAGAGAGATCTGGTGAGTGTCTCCTGGGAGAGGGAGAGATCAGAGACACTATTTAAAAAAAGAGTTTTTTGAGGAGTGCTCCATCTCTCCATGTCCCTGTCTCTCTCCAGCCAATTAGACCAGGATTTCTTTGCAGGCTATAGGCCTACTGGCCTGACATGCACATGCAACTGCACATGCATGCTGAAGGACATGGAAATGTTTTCATAGGATGGATCAACATTACTCTGTTTGAATGGCTTGGCACAGAAATGTCTAGAACTGTCTAACCTGGATGGAAAGAATTTAGACATTGTGATTGTGGAGGGCAGGGTACCAGGATATGCTCTGTGACCAGCTGTTGTTTTGTATGTGTCTATAACAAAGGGTTCCCCCTGGCCAACTCAGCTATGGTTACTGAGATGGCTGAGGACAGGTGAGGGCTTTATATATTTATTTATATAACACACACACACACACACACACACACACACACACACACACACACACACACACACACACACACACACACACACACACACACACACACACACACACACACACACACAGGAATGCAAACAGAGGAATACAAATACTGGATCTGCACTAATTGTCTGTGAGAGGGGTCCACTCCACAATAGCCTGAATATACAAGAGGTCAATATAAATACTTGGACTCCTCAGTTTGCATGAGTCATCTTTTATTTTCATAATACAGCTCAGGGCTACATAGCTAAGCCTTAAGCCCCTAAACTCAGTCCCCATTGTTGTCAGACAGATGAAATCTCATGTTGCAACAAAACCCACCGCTACTTTGATGAGAGCATCCTGGGAAGCCTGGTGTGTTTGTGTAAGGACACCACCAAGCCCTATGTAAACCACACTTATCAAGCATGGTTTCTATCATTATGAAATGAGTCAACCACAGGGTGCTAGAAACACTAAGGGAGCTCTGCACAGAGAATGAATTTGATGGCCAGAGTACATCCAGAGCAAAGTAATTTGGAGAGAGAGAGAGAGAGAGAAGGAGAAGGAAGTGAATACAGGATGAAGGAGGTTAAACGGGTGGGGTCAGGGACAGGGTTAAGGGGTTTCTAAAGGGATGTAATTGTATATAAATCAGATTGGCCAATATTAAGTGAATTTGACTTTCTTGCAAGTTCACTTCACAACTCGGACAACAGCGGACCAATTACACACAGACCAGGTTGCACTGGGGACGAATTTCGTAGTTACACCATGGATCCCTGCTCGGAAAACGTGAAACCTATCAGAAGAAGTAAAGAGGAGAAGAAAGTTCTCCGAAAGCAAATTAAAGCTAGTCACATTTTACTGAAGCATGAGGCCATAAGCACAGTATCGCAGCCCACTAAGGTAATGCCTATGTTTGTTTAATAAAGGGGAGTCCGCCAGCTATCGAACACATACACTGTATGATGGGAACTGAAGGAGCTAGCCTAGCTAATGCTAGCACAACAACAAGAACACACACACACACACACACACACACACACACACTCACACACTCTCTCTCTCTCTCTCTCTCTCATTCTTTCTCTCTAACGTTATGTTTTTAACCTCCTAGAGCCTGGTGGTGGCTAATGGTGGGTTAGGTAATGGTGTGAGTCGTGAGCAGCTCTCTGCCTTATTGAAGGAAGGGGGGGAGGTGGAGACCCTCGTCATGCACCCCCACAAACCCTACGCCCTGATCACCTACAGGTAGGGCCAGAGCATGGAATCTGTGGGATGTTTCTACCATTACCTTTACAGCAGGTATGCAGTGCACTGCTCTGGTCCTCATAGTGTATGCTGATCATTGCATTGCCTCCTACCCAGAAACGAATGTAGAAACCAGATGTGTGCACTTTTCAGTAGCATGAATGGATCATCAATTTCTCACCTGTGGTCCTACCTGCAGGTCTGAGGTCAGTGCTCAGAGAGCCCATGCCCTCCTGAATGGGCGACAGTTGCAGTGTGGCGGGGACCAGAGTGTCACGCTTTACCTGAGCTACATCAAAACAGGTAGGTACCTTGCCTCATCCACTGCTGCAGAGGTAACTGCATGAGTATCAACTCTTTGATTGTGAGTCTTGTGTGTGTGTGTGTGTGTGTGTGTGTTTTTGTTTGTGTTTTTTTTTTATTTGTCTGTGTTTGTCCCTGCAGTAGGTAGCGAAGCAGATGTGTGTGTGTCCCTCCCTGCGGGCCTGGTGCTGGTTGAGGACTTTGTGTCTCCAGAGGAAGAAGCTTTGCTGCTGGATGCTATTGACTGGACGTCCCCTAATGAGGATGATACAGGTGAGCAGCTAGGTCTAACTCCCGTACACAACACACTTCTATCTACAACTCTCCTCAGAGTAGAGGTCCAAAAACTCTGACCTCAGTTAATCAGTCAGTCAATTGAACAATCAATAAATCAAATGATCAATAATTGAATGCCAAATATTTATGTTGTTTGTCCTTATCTTTTTGTTTTCTAGCTCAGAAAGCTCTAAAGCACAGGAGAGTGAAGCATTATGGGTACGAGTTTCGCTACGACAACAATAATGTGGACAAAGACAAGCCCTTAGCTGGAGGTGTGTGTGTTTGATTGTAAAAACCTTTGGTTTCTCGTGTTATTCAATTTTCTGTTTTTTATGGCATAGGACAACCCAATCATGTTATTACAATGTTGTCATGTTTCGTCCAGGTCTTCCCCAAGAGTGTATACCTGTGCTGGAGAGGTGTGTGAGGGATGGACATGTGGACGTCTTGCCAGACCAGCTGACAGTCAACCAGTACCAGTCAGGACAAGGTAAGTTTGGCTTACTAGGTTTACAGTGATACCAAGGCCCTGTTTGAATACTTCATGCACTTGTCCCACACGTTACCATCACTGATCTGTATGTGAATAGATAAATGAGAGTGAGCCTCCCATTCCACTGGTTTCACCAATACAACCCTCTCAGATCTGAGCTTGCCTCATGAAAGGTGCCTTGTTAAACAGAGGTGGACTGTAGGGCAAATTAACTTCTGGACCTTGAGTTTCATGAAACTGACAGAGCCAACAAGCATTTACTGGAGGGCAGTTTCGTGTAAAACAAAATTCATCAGAGCATATCAAATTGGGTGTCAAATGAAAGCAAAGAGTCTATATTTTTTAGAAATTAATTGAGAAGTGCATTTCTCAACCATCTTCCATCATAAAAATAGGGATAAGCAAAGGCTTTGACTTCTGGTCAAACATTTGGAAAAGGGTCTAAGAAAACATCTAACAGAAAAAGACTTTAAAGTTCTTTAGAAAAACATAAAACCTCATTAACGTTCAAGTACAGACCCCGGTCAACTAATATCAACATTTAGATTTCGTCTTTAGGAAATGTTTTGGTTTCTAGAAGTTTAAGAATAATCGAGTCATTCTGTTACCAAAAAACAAAAAGTACGATATTTTCAAATTTCTCTGCCTCATGAGGAGCGAGGATAATGAAAGTTAACAAAAGTATAGTATAGGTAGACCTACAAAATACTTGTAGTGTTTTTACTGATATCGATTTAGTTATCACTTATAAGTGTATATAAGTGATTAAACTTGTTATTCTGTTACCAAATCGATAACAGAATGACCAAATCAAATCGGTAAAGCAATTACTGAAATTGAGTTGGCTACATAAATTTATTGTACAGGTTGTACAGAACCCTTTAAGGAACCCTTTTGCGTAGAACGATTTTAAGTTCCATGTAGAACCATTTCATTGTTGTTGAGTACAGTGGGGAACGGAAAGCCGGCAAATCACACAAATACTGTACTGTATGTAGCACAAGTAACTGCCATTGAGAATGATTACATACATGTTGCACACTTCTAAAACATTACATTTAGCAGACGCCTTTATCCAAAGCGACTTACAACAAATACATTTGTTTAAGTAAGTGAATCATCTATCCATCAGTCATTATAAGATAAAGTAATCGATGCTCAGACCAGGGACCATCGGCAGTCACAATGCTAGGAGAAGGACTTTTTTAATTTTTTTAATTTAATTTTTTTAAACATTTGTTATTTTTATTTTATTAACAGGAGAGAAACTTGTACAGGGGAGTAGTGGGGGTGAAGAGGTCTTTAGGAGGGACCGTTAAGATATAGCCTGAAGAGATGGGTCTTAAAAAAATAACATCAAAGGATTTATCTTCCTCAATAAAGATCACACTGACACATATGGTGTGGTGTCCTTTTTTGCAGTCCAAAGGGTAAACTATTTTCTTTTGGTATGATGAAGAACAAGACACTTAACCACAAACATTATTTATTTAAATCACATTAAATGAAGAGTTTCAAAGCCCACAAAGATGTGTCCTGTGTTTTGTGAGTTTTTATCAATTTCCCTTTTTAATGTTATATTTAAGTTGATAAAATAATATATTATTACCTTAATGAGAGTGTCTGTTGTATATGACTACTGCAACGCACTCTTGGCCGGGCTCCCTGCCTCCGCCATCAGACCTCTGCAGCTCATCCAGAATGCTGCTGCCCATCTGGTGTTCAATCTCCCCAAATTCTCCCATGTCATGCGCCTCCTCCGCACCCTTCACTGGCTCCCCTTAGCAGCTCGCATCAGATTCAAGAACCTGGTGCTTGCCTACCGGGCAGTAAAGGTGTTCCTCCCTACTTGCAAGCAATGGTCAACCCCCAAACCACTGCCCGATCACTCTGTCCTTCCACCTCGGCTTGCTGCCTGGCACCGCCGCCTCTACGAGGACGTAGCGGTCGTGCTGTTCAGTCACGCCTTTTCACTGTCTTGACACCCCGGTGGTGGAACGAGCTTCCCACTGCTGTCAGGACTGCAGAGTCACTACCTATCTTCCGCTGTAGACTGAAGACCCATCTCTTCAGGCTACATCTTGACTGTCCCTCCTAAAGACCTCTTCACCTCTCACTACCCCTCTGTACAGTTCCTGTAAAGGTAAAAAAAAAATATATATATATATATATACACACTCACTGAGCACTTTATTAGGAACACTATACTAATATTGGGTAGGGCTCTCAAAACAGCCTCAATTCTTCGTGGCATTGATTCCGCAAGATGTTTGAAACATTCCTTTGAGATTCTGGTCCATGATGACATGATTGCTGTGCTTTAAGAACACTTCCATTCACATTTCTAAACTCTCTTTATGTTGTTCTTGTTGTCAGGTATCCCTCCTCATGTTGACACTCACTCTGCCTTTGAGGATACCATCCTCTCCCTGAGCCTGGGGGCCAAGGTACATCTAAAAGTGTTTGTCTGTGTGTGTGTGTATGTTCGTTTGTGTGTCTGTGCTGATGTAAACGTGTGCATCGTATACATCTTACTGCAAATAATAAGCTTACTGTACACTATGTGTGCGCTTATACATATGATATTGAAGGGCAGGGTGATTCATTCCTCTCAGGGGTACAGAGTTTAGAGTAGTTCTCCTAGTAAGAGACTGAAGAGACATGTGCATGTGCGTGTCTGTCTGTCTTTCTGTGTGTGTGTGTGTGTGTGTGTGTGTGTGTGTGTGTGTGTGTGTGTGTGTGTGTGTGTGTGTGTGTGTGACTCAAATGATTAGGACTGCATGTGATGGCTTTAATACGTTTTCCCTTCTTTCACTTAGAAAACGTAGTCCCTTCTCTCCCTCTACCTCTCTCTCTCTCTCTCTCTCTCTCTCTCTCACACACACACACACACACACACACACACACACACACACACACACACACACACACACCAGTTAAAAACTTTTCAGTGTTTCAGAGCCTCTTGAGGTTGATAACAGTCTAATACGGAGGGGCTGGAAAAGGGGGGGGGACCCTACAGGAAAGCCACAGTAGCATGGCATGGCTTGGGTGGCAATGGGGGCAGCCTTCACTCATCTAAAGAGTCAAGGGGACTGCTTTAGATGTCACACTTGGACAGGTGGGATGGGTGCAGGCTTCACTCATCTAAAGAGTCAAGGGGACTGCTTTAGATGTCACACTTGGACAGGTGGGATGGGTGCAGGCTTCACTCATCTAAAGAGTCAAGGGGACTGCTTTAGATGTCACACTTGGACAGGTGGGATGGGTGCAGGCTTCACTCATCTAAAGAGTCAAGGGGACTGCTTTAGATGTCACACTTGGACAGGTGGGATGGGTGCAGGCTTCACTCATCTAAAGAGTCAAGGGGACTGCTTTAGATGTCACACTTGGACAGGTGGGATGGGTGCAGGCTTCACTCATCTAAAGAGTCAAGGGGACTGCTTTAGATGTCACACTTGGACAGGTGGGATGGGTGCAGGCTTCACTCATCTAAAGAGTCAAGGGGACTGCTTTAGATGTCACACTTGGACAGGTGGGATGGGTGCAGGCTTCACTCATCTAAAGAGTCAAGGGGACTGCTTTAGATGTCACACTTGGACAGGTGGGATGGGTGCAGGCTTCACTCATCTAAAGAGTCAAGGGGACTGCTTTAGATGTCACACTTGGACAGGTGGGATGGGTGCAGGCTTCACTCATCTAAAGAGTCAAGGGGACTGCTTTAGATGTCACACTTGGACAGGTGGGATGGGTGCAGGCTTCACTCATCTAAAGAGTCAAGGGGACTGCTTTAGATGTCACACTTGGACAGGTGGGATGGGTGCAGGCTTCATTAGACATGTTGACAGGGGAGTCGTTTTTAATATGACTCAGTGACAGGAGAGGCTACTTTAAAATGCAATATGGTGACAGGGGGCTGCTGAACGCATATTTTCCTCTATTATCAACAGCCGGTCCTCTGTCACTACATCAATCACACAGAGACAGACAGATGCTCCACAAATATACACTGCCCCTCCCCCCCTGTAAATAATTTCCTAATTAGCTGACGCCATTTAAAAGATGGAAGAGAAGCTGGACTCCTACGAAAACTTTCAGCGACGCTCAAACTTGAGATTACAGGGATTTCCTGAGGGGGTTGAGGGTCGTGATGCCATTGCAGTCTTGCAAGAATGGATCCCCAAAATACTGCAGTTGCGCCCCTCAGAAGTGGAGATCGAAAATCATGATCTTCCCTGACCTCTCTCCGCTGCTACACAAGAAAAGGATGGCATTCTCTCCGCTCAAAAAGGTACTGAGTCATATGTCATACAGCTTGCGCCATACAGCTGTTTTGTGGACCATTTACATTTAAATTTTTGACATTTAGCAGATGCCTTCATCCAAAGCAACTTACAACAAATACATGTGTCTAAGTAAGTGAATCATCCATCAGTCATCATAAGAAAAATAAATCTATGCTAGTGCCAGGGGCCATTGGTAGTCACAATGCTAGAAGAAGGAAGAATTTTACAGTAGAGAAACTGTACAGGGGGGTAGTGGGGATGAAAGGGGGGAAAGAGAGAAAGAGTTGAGTGTCCTCTGCGTAGCAGTGGTAGGAGAAACAATGTGAGGAAATTACCGAGCCAAGAGATTTGGTATAGAGGGGGAACAGTAAGCGTCCTAGGACGGAGCCGTGGGGGACTCCAGTGGTGAGGGCTTGTGGAGAGGACAGCGATCTTCTCTACGTCACCTGGTAAGAGCGATCGGCCAGGTAGGACGCAAACCAGGAGAGTGCAGAGTCAGAGATGCCCAATTCTGAGAGGGTGGAGAGAAGGATTGGGTGGTTTACTGTGTCCAGAAGAATGAGAACAGAGGAGAGGAAGGAAGCTCGAGCAGAGTGGAGGGCCTCTATGACGGCAAGGAGAGCAGTCTCGGTAGAGTGCACAGCCTTAAAGCCGGATTGGTGAGGGTCGAGGAAGTTGTTCTGAAGGAGATAGTGAGAAAGAACGTTCAAAGGATTTTAGATAAGAAGGAGAGAAGGGATACCGGTCTGTAGTTATGGACAGCAGACGGGTCAAGAGTTAGTTTCTTGAGAAGAGGCTTGACTCTGGCTGTCTTAAAGGCGGCTGGGACAGATCCTGTGGATAGAGAGGAATTGATTATGGTGGTAAGGAAAGGAAGTGGAAATGAATTGGAGAAGGGGGGAGGGGATAGGATCGAGTGGGCAGGTGGTTGTCCGCTTGGATGTGACCAATTTTAACATATCATCAGGGGAGACGGGGGGAAAGAGCTGATAAACCAGAGACTGAGGGTAGCTCAGTGGGTTTGGGAGGAGTGGTAGCAGTGTTGGCGAGAGGTAGAGAGAAAGAGCTACTAATGTCATCAACCTTCTTTTCAAAGTAGATGACAAAGTCATCCGCAGACAGGGAGTGGGTTGAAGAGTGAGGAAAATGTAGAGAAGATTTTCCTTTGGTCAGAGGTTTTATAATGGTATTTTTAAATGGTAGTAAGAAGCTTTAGCAGCTGATGCAGAGGAGGTGTAGTTGAGGAAGAGACAGAGATAAGGTTTTAGGTCATCAGGGTGGCTGGTTTTTCTCCATTTCCTCTCAGCTGCCCGGAGCCCTATTCTACATGCTTGCAGGGTTTCAGACAGCCAAGGACAGGGTAAGGTCAAGTACTCCAGATGAGTGAAGCTTCTCTGACTGGATGTTGAAGTCACCCAGTAGTGAGAGCGATGTTCCGTCCTTAGGGAAGAAGCTGAGAAGGACATCCATCTCTTCTAATAAGTTGCCAAGCTGACAGGGGAGGTGACAGAAACAGCATGGAATTCGAAGGTGGATATGAACAGCTGTGACAGGGGAAGGATATTATGTGACCACTTAGGTAAGATGAGGAGTCCTGTGCCTGTAGCTGTGTTTAACGGTGTAATCCATGTGTCAGTGAGAGCAAGGAAATGGAGGGACATGAAGCAGGCGTAAGCTGAGATAGCCTCTGCTTTCCGGATCGTTAACTGACAGTTCCAAAGTCCTCCCGTGAGGTTGTGGTCAGTTGAGCGTGGTGGGTAGATGAGATTAGATGGGTTGCGAGGGGAGGTGTAGCATCTATGTGTCCTTTTGAGGGATGAAATAACAGGAATGGGGAGAAAGCACATTGTGATATTTGCCGGAATAGAGAGAGAGGGTTTGTGGGCAATACAAGGTGTAGGTTGTGCTCAATACACTCAGAGTAGTAAAAAATTATTAAATAGAATAGAAATACTTAGTAGTTCCTTGATGAACTCCACAGATTGACTCCTTTGTGTCAGGCATCTTCGTGTCAGGAGGCTGTCGCAGAGGCTGCTCTTTGACCGTCAAGATAGTAGTAGAGATTCTGTAATTGCTGATGACTTAGCAGGGTTGCAGCCCCTAAATACTTTACAGAGTAGTTTCAGCCCCTCCCACTGGAGATTGACAGCAATTGGTTACAATTAGATTGTATTCTACAGAAACTTGGTCCCAGGGCTTCAGGCAGGATAGCCACAGCAAAACTACCAACAACACACTGACTTTAAACAAGATTAAATTAACTTAGTCTAGAGAACAGGCTTCACCACTCAATTCAAATGTGTTTAGTTCTAGTCAAAGCTGAATAGGGAGGGTACCAAGGAACAAGGAACGGCGAGCACACTTTTGATACAGTGAAACCAGCTGAATTCTACCTGAAGAGGGAATATCCGGACATGTTTACCACTCCGGTCGATTAGGAAATGGAGAGCCGCGCACTGATTGCGAATCAATACCACAGCATTGATGTTGGGCGGAGGTGGATTGGGGTCTTTGGTACCCTCCTTCAGTGCTTAAACTTAAATCATACCGTGTTATAAGACAGGAAACAGTTGGCTTTCTTCAAATGGTAACTGATTTCGCTTTACACAGGTGACATCTTGCTTTATCTTTCCAGATGGGAAATTTCCCTCCAGGCATTAGTTGATGCACTGAAAGAGTATGGAACGTTGTCAGGGTACAAGATCAATTTGACCAAAAGTATAGTCATGCATCTTTACAAGGTAGCCATGAAAAATCCAGTTCTGAACCAACCATTTTCTTGGAGAGCTCAGTAAATGACTTATTTTGGTCTTCAGATCCCCTCAGAGCTACATAAAACATACAATTTTATTGTTAATTACACACAGCTTCTTAAGAGGTTAGGTGAAGAGTTAGTAGGATGGCGTGATTTACCGATTTCACTTATTGGATGAGTCAGTTGTATAAAGATGAACATATTACCGAAATTCTTATTTATTTCAAACCTCGCTGATAGCTGTTCCAAAAATCTTCTTCAGAAAACTGAATACAATGATCTCCTCATTCCTTTGGAAAGGGAAGCCTCTTAGAGTAAAGCTTAAAATGTCATGTGGACCATACTCCGGCTTAACTCTACCAGACTTCCAGACATATTACTGGACATCACAATTAAAAACGTGAAAGAAAGAAAGCCATGCAATCAATTCTCATCAATTGTTGGAATGTAATTTTTTGCACACACCCCCGAGACAACACACACGCACTGCACACCCCCCCTCCAAGACAACACACGTGCACACCCCCCCAGGGAGAACAGAGCGCTGGGCTCAGCCATATTTCCAGCACCCCTGGAGCAGTTAGGGGTTAAGTGCCTTGCTCAAGGGCACAACGGCAGTGGATATGATGCCAGTAACCCTCCAGTCACCAGCTCATATCCGGCTCCCTCCTGGAGCGGGGATTGAACCAGCAACCTTCCGATTACTGGCCGGCCTCTCTAACCTCCAGGCTACCTGTTTCACATAGCTTTATTAGTTCCTCTGGGACGGACACAGGATGATATCAAATCAAAGCCCCTTCCTGGAGACGGATAGAAGAATACTGTATCTCTCCCACACCCTTGTCTTCTGTTTCTTTTATTTGTACTCCAAAAGCTCTGAAAGATCTAACTAGGAATCCTTTCATAAAACATTCTATTACCATACTGACAGAGGTCCGTAAGAAAACAGGAGGATTTAGATCCCTATATGAACAAACACCATTTCATAAGAACCTCTCCTTGCCCAGGGCATTAAGAGATGGGATTACTTTTTATTGGTTCAACAGAGGTATCAAAACATTTGGACAATTGTATAGAGATAGTGAACTAATGTCATTTCAGCAACTTGCATCTCGATCTGAAGTCGATCTTCAGATTTAAATCTGATTTAATATAAAACTCTTCATACTTATTAAAATGTTCAGCTTTTTGTAACTCAAAAACTTAAAAACGGAATGTCAAGTTAGGCCAACGAATGAAAACAGCAAGAGACCTACAGTACAGAACGCATGAATCATTAGAATGATTACACAACAATGCACTCTCTTGGCACCACTTTACCAACCAACTACCACTCTCAACCACTTAACCAACCAACTCTCTACCCACTCCACTGATCTATCCAAAGCTCATCCTATCTATCTATCTATCTATCTATCTATCTATCTATCTATCTATCTATCTATCTATCTATCTATCTATCTATCTATCTATCTATCTGTCAGACTATCTGTAGTCCAAACCATCTGTTAACTTTATCAACTACCAAAATAAGACTTTGCAAGCACAAAAAGTTTCTTCAGTAACTTCCTTTGATATGACTTTTACTTTATATGTGACTCATATGTCACTGCAGACGGTGATGGAGTTCCGTCACCCTGATGGGCGCTTGGTTGCTGTGGTGTTGCCAGGACGGAGTCTCCTGATGATGAAGGGAGAGAGCAGATACCTCTGGACCCATGGGTGAGAATTAGAGGGAATGAAGGAGGGGAGGGAGAGGAAAGAGGAGACATAAAGAGAGTCAAAGAGGTTTTTTTCTGTGTCACCAGTATAACTCCCAGGAAGTTTGACGTGGTCCCAGCTGACTACCCAGAGTCCCCTGCCACAGTAACCTCTGACCTCAGTAACCATAGCAACCTGACCCTGAGCAGAAGGGGCACTAGGACTTCTTTCACTTTCCGCAAAGTCCGCCGAACACCATGTGACTGTGGTGAGCTTCTTTGTTGGGGGTATTAATGTGTGTATTTGTGTCTGCTTATGTTTGTCTCCCTCTTTGCGTTTCCCTATATGAACCATAGACTTTTGGAGAATTTGACTTTACAAAGCTATAATGGCATCTCCTAAAATATTCCCTTTCTGAACGTTGCCATCTTTCTCGTTCTGTGTGTTCATGTCTCCATTGCTCGCACACCAGACACCTGTTTACATTTTGACTTTACAATGGGCTTTGGAAACTGTGTGAAGCTGGACCTGTCTCTGTCTCTCTGCAGCCTTCCCGTCTCCCTGTGACAGCCAGCAACCCTCCGCCCCCTCACCCCCCTCCCTCCCCAGCAATGAGAGTGATGCGGCTCGCTTGGAGGCAAAGTTTGTGCACAGTGTGTACAATGTCATAGCTTGTCACTTCAGCAGCACACGCCACTCCCCCTGGCCACAAATATGTCACTTCATGTCCTCACTCCAACCAGGAAGTGTTCTTGCTGATGTAGGCTGCGGAAACGGGAAGTACCTTGGGGTCAATCCAGAGGTGATTGCGGTGAGTATGGTCGCCAATGGTGAGTTTATATGATAATCACTCGATGGCCATGCTGGAAAGGACGTATCATTATCAAAGCTGAATAGTTAAATCCAGTTCTCTCTCTCTCTCTCTCTCTCTCTCTCTCTCTCTCACACACACACACACACACACACACACACACACACACACACACACACACACACACACACACACTGTTCGAGCAGACTGGGGATTTTAGCATAGTTCAATTTTATTGAACTTTTTATTTTGCATAGCTCTCAGTGGCTTTCTACCAGAGTAGTGGTGGTGGCTCTCAATTAAATTACCTGTCTCCTCATTACCAGAGAGATTAACCGAGTGTTCACTTTAGCTTTTAATTCAATGACATAATTGATGAGTTTGTGTGTCTGTGTGTGAGGGAGCAAAGTAGAAGAACATTTCCTCCAACCCCTCCCAACAGAGAAGAGAATGACTCACGAGACTTAATTACATTTCTCCCGGAACATGAGTTTTATTAAAAACATTATTAATGCTATCAATTCCCCCCCCACCACCTAATATTGTGGCTGGACAGTTTGACCATAATTTATCCAGTGCTGCCGTGTTTCATTATGTGGAGTAAGTAGGCTGACTTGATAGGTTTGATTGATTATGTCCTCTCCCTGTAGGCATGTTCAAAGCTCCGGGTAGCAATTAGCCATTGGCATAGACCTACAGTCAGCCTTCCCAGCTCAAGTCCTAACCTGTTTAACAATGTGGGTAAAACAAAAGACTGACCTTAGGCCAGTGTCCATGGGGCAACTGACCCCTGTACATCTGTTATGGGATTTGAAGAGGTCATACCCAGGGTTGGGTTTTTAAACCCAGTGGTTTAAAAACAATTGTGTGTAATTTCTGGATGCTGGCAAACATGATGAAGGTAGATGCTGATAAAAATGGTACTTTAAAGTGCTTTAAATGCTACTTAATTTAGATCTATGCTGTTTTGTATGTCTCCTCTCTAGGCTGTGTTAGGATTACATTTAGTGTGTTTGTCCCCTGTAGGTGGGTTGTGACCGTAGCAGCGCTTTGGTGCAGATCTGCTCACAGAGAGGTTTCCAGGCTTTTGTGTCTGACGCTCTCAGTGTACCTCTACGCAAAGAGACCTGCGATGCCTGCATCTCTATAGCTGTCATTCACCACTTCTCTACCCAGGTACCCCCCCCCCCCACACACACACATACACACACACACACACACACACACACACACACACACACACACACACACACACACACACACACATTGTCTGGTTACTGATGTTTTATTATTTCCTTTATGTGCATGTGTGTGTAGGAACGGAGGTTGGCCGCGGTGAAGGAGTTGGTCAGGCTGTTGAAGCCTGGAGGAAGGGCCCTGATCTATGTGTGGGCTCTGGAACAGAAATACAACAAACAGAGGTCTAAATACCTCAGAGAGCCCATAGCACACAGGCCTGAAAGCAACTCTATAGGCCACTACAACCAGGGGAGAGAGGATCCTACAGGCAATGGCAAGGACTACAACCAGGAGCAGGCTAGGAGTGAGAACCCCCTTGACAATAACTTGGACTGCAACCAGGTGCCCTCTGGGAAAGAGAGTCCACCCAAGCTTAGGGTCCACACCAATCGCACTGCCTTCGACTCCCAGGACCTCCTGGTCCCCTGGCATCTTAAGGGGGGAGGTGGGGAGCGGGCAGGAGGAGAGACAGGAGGCGGTAACCAGGGTAAGGGAGTAGGCAAAAAGGGTGGTCAAGGAGGCTCAAAAAAGACATCAGACCTCTCTACTACTAATGTTCATGGCTCAGCTCCTAGCCCAGGTCCTGTGTTTCATCGCTATTACCATGTCTTCCAGCAGGGGGAACTAGAGGAGCTGTGTGGCAGGGTTAGAGGAGTGAGTTTGCAGAGCAGCTACCATGATCAGGGGAACTGGTGTGTTATACTGGAGAAGGCCGCTGGAGACAGATAAACACACACACACAATCAAGATTTTAGTAAATGGGCTTGTTAACAGAGAGTATGCTATTGTTGTTTTTCGGATTAATAAAGTTGTATTGAATTGAATGAGAGTTTTTGTTTTTTGCTTGTTGTTTTTTTGATAAGACAATTATGCAAGACAATTATGAGACCCAATGAAGTGTTTTATTGTAAATAATAATGAAAAATGGAAAAACAAAATGACCTTCAAATTAATGGGGATTCATTTAGTGCCTAGCCTGATTTCATTCATTCAAACTTTGTTGTTTAATCAAGTCTTAGAAGTGGCCTTAGGCTGTTGAATGGTAATCCACCTTGAGAGGTGTTGCATTGCTATAATATACACATTAACAACAAAGAGTCACCATTAATCCCCAAATCAAAGTTTGTAAGCCATTTTTAGACTTCTTGACTCAAGACTACTTTTGTGGTATGCTCTCCTCTTGTTCTTTCTCTGTCTCTCTTTGTATTCCTCCACATATCCTTGCTCTGTCCTTATCTCCCCCTCTCATATGCCCTATTTTCCTCCTGAATCCAGTGTCTGTTATAAAGTGTGGTCTTTATGTTTCCTAACCAGCCCCTGTATCAGTATTCAGGGCCGCATTTGTCCTGCCGAGGAGTCTGGCTTTCTGGAGACTGCACCTGAAAAAACACAAACAAGATAACTTCTAACAGACGTGGTAAAGACAGAATGGATCTCAGGATAATGGGTTCTTGATTGCGGCTTCGGTGAGCCTGTTATTCATTGCGGCCCCATGATAATTGAGGAACAGCTCCCGGTAAATTACTCCTGTGGCTGCCTGGGTCCACAGAGACCAGTGGGCCAGCCTGTTAACGAAGCAGGCTGAGGCTGGAGTCTACTGTGCTCTATTTTGTCTGGGTGTCGATTGTTGTCCTGCAGCTGTTGTGTCTGGCAGCAGATAGGCACTTGATATTTTGAGAAAATTAAAGATGAAAGATGTCTGCACCTAGAGTATTGATCTACAGTAACAGGTAATGCATTTACTCTGTTTAGGCCTACAGGGGTCATTAAAGGGGTGATTATGATACAGATGTAGATCTAGATTTAGCCATACTGGTTCTGTACTGGAGATGTCCACATAACCCTACTATCAATATGATATCTAATTTTCGATCTCTTGCTGATCACAAGCCACTATCACTCAATATCACCACATGATCTACATAGAATCTTCGATATTACACTGATTATTAGACACTTATAATTGTGCATTAACCGTTGCAGTGGAATACAATAACCACAATGAAGTATTCAATATGTTGACGTAAATATTTTTGCGACAGTTTAGCAAAACGAGTTTACGGCAGTATCATGGCTTCGTACGGGGCTAGTTTTGAAAGTGCTCACAGCATCAATGATAGAAAGAAACATAAACGCAAAGCCAGAGAGGAGGTCGTTCAGGAGGTATGGGTTCCTTATGATGATACTGCTGTAGTGTGAGAGAATGTGTGGTTTCCCCTCGATGTCTTAGTTTGTGCTAGAATGTCACGTTAGCTAGCTAGCAAGCGCAAGCTACCGATACAGCTGTATACCAACAGTCTGGCTGGTCCTCATTGGTTGTTGAATATGTTTAAGGATACAAGCATTATATTCGATATATAAACATTATATACAGAATATTTAAAGATTAAATATTATATAGCCTTCCTGTTTTAATGTCTGATTGATCTAGCAGCCATGGCATGGTACCACAGCAGGTAACACTACTAGCCTCCGTGATGTCCAAATAGACGGGTTGTTGACACAGTCTGTTTTTGGCCCAAACATTATCGACAACAATTCAATAATAAATAAAGCACTTGTTTGTCTTTCATGAAATTGTTATGCTAGATATGTTGCTTAGCTAGCTAACCGGTCCGTAGCCATGATGATGGGGGAGGGGGGAAGAAGAATATCTCGTTCTATTGACTGTCACTGTGGTTAACAACCGATTTTTTTTTAAAATAATCAACGCTATTTTAATAATCTGCTACTAATCAAAGGTGCACGTTTGCCAGACCCCTCCTGTAAATCCCTATAATAACTCGAAAAAAAATAAGTTCCAGAAGATTTTGATCAGGTTGATGAAGATTTTCTGGGTAGTTGAAAGAAAGTGAGAGTTTTGTTGACTGGATGAATGATAGATGAGAGAGAGGGGAGGTATAGAAAGATCAAAACAGTTAAGAGGTAAATCCGCGTGGTTTATACTGAGTGAAGCAGTAGTGACTGGTGAAAGGATGACGGCTAGGTAGTTGAAAGGTTAGAATTATAGATAGTATGTTAGAAGGTCATCAATAGATAGATAGGATGAGCCAGGGATAGCTCACTTGAGTGAGTAGAGAGTTGGTTGGTTAACTGGATGAGAGTTAAGAAAACAGTTAAATTGGAGTTAAGAAAAGCTTAATCATTTAAAAAGTTTAATAGGTATCAGAACGCTTTTATCAGGTTCAATGAAGATATTCTGGGTAGAGATCTTTGAATTTTTCTCTGCCCTGAGTCGTGTGTAGACTATCCCTCTCTAACTTTAGTTTGTTGATTGTAGTATGATAGATTGTGACTAACCATAAGAACTCAAGTTTGGAGGGGTTTTCCTCCACAAGGAGTGGCAGGTGTAAGAATTTTAATAATAATAATAATAAGTACAGTACCAGTCAAAAGTTTGGACACACCTTGCCAAGAGTGTGCAAAGCTGTCATCAAAGCAAAAGGTGGCTACTTTGAAGAATCTAAAATATAAAACATGTTCTGGTTTGTTTAACACTTTTTTGTTTACTACATAATTCCATATGTGTTCCTTCATAGTTTTGATGTCTTCAATATTAATCTACAATGTAGAAAAACCAGGTGTGTCCAAACTTTTCACTGGTACTGTAAGTCGAAGAACAATAGTTGGACTTGCTTAAGCAAGCTACCTAATAATCCTAATCACAAATGGGGCTACGACAATACATGGTAGCACTGTGAATGGCCACAGGCTTCAATGCAGATGTATGGTGGTCTTACTCTAATGTGATATATAAAGCCAATCAGAGTAAACACCTGGGTGTGTGTGTGAGTAAATATTATGTGTCGTCAGGCAACTGTGTGTGTGTGTGTGTGTGTGTGTGTGTGTGTGTGTGTGTGTGTGTGTTTGAATATAAGGCATTATCAGTCAGGTACTGGACCCTGGCTGGCAGGACAAACACTGCTATTTGGAGATAAGGGGTTGTATGTACCAGGAAACGCTGTTTAACACAGTTAAAAGCCTCCTCCTTTACACACAAATGTGCATGTTCAGTTAAGCACCTTGGCCTACAAATATGCTCACTTTAGCCCACACGTGCATCCACAACGCATCATTCGGTCGTTGCCCTACAGTATGTCCCCTCTTTGACGCGGGTGTTATCTCCCAAGCAGCTTTGTTGACTTCAGAAATACACACAGGAAGGAAACAACCTGAGATTGAGAAATGTATTTAGAGGAGAGAATCATAATGAAACAGAATGGGTGATAGAGGTGCAAAAGGAGAAAGTAGCAGCCACACATAGGGGTGGGCGATATGGCCTAAATTTCATATAACAATATTTTCCACACTCTGAATGAGAACCATATGATATCATGATATTCATATATATTTTTCTGAACCACATTTTATGAGCCTTGCTAAGTTTATCGATGACAGATTGCTTTTAACCTGATAAAAAACAGAGATTCAAGATTCAAGATTCTTTATTTGTCACGTGCATACAAGTATACAGTGAAATGCAAAAGTGACAGTGCCACAGAGTAGTGCAACAATACAATATGTTTTAAAATAGAATAAAATAAAATAAAATAGAAGTACTAAAAAATATACAGTATGAACAGTATAAACAATATGAACAATATAAGCAGTATAAGCAATATAAACAGCAGATGGATGATTATGTGTGTGCATATGTGTTATGATGTCAGTGAGTGTGAGTGACTTGAGGGGGGCACTGGTGGGGTCATCGTTGATGATCCTGATGGCATGGGGGAAGAAACTCAGTCTAAGCCTCTCTGTTCTTGCTGCATGACAGCGAAGGCGTTTGCCTGACCGCAGCAGCTGGAACAGTCCGTTTTTTGGGTGGTGAGGGTCCTTCATTATCCTGTAGGCTCTGGTCCTACACCTCCTGGTGTACAGGACATGGAGAGGGGGGGTTGGAGCTCCCATTGTCTTTTCTGCCAGGCGTACCACCCTTTGCAGAGCTCGCCTGTCCTTGGACAAAATGTACACGTGTGAATCTTTTTATTATGCATATAATCTTGCAAATAATTGAACTTTTTTAACCGTGTCAATAAAGTGCATGATAAACTGCAGGATAGGAGTGCAAAAATGTGGGATAAACAGTTTGCTACATAGAACCTTATTCCTACATAGGACCTACACATTTTTTTCAAGTCAGCCAGGAACAACATTAAAACAAATGAAACTGCAAAAATGACATGTCAGTGATGCTTCTATCTACTACTGTGTGGTAATTGGTCA
Organism: Argentina silus; assembly: GCF_951799395.1. NCBI lineage: Eukaryota > Metazoa > Chordata > Actinopteri > Argentiniformes > Argentinidae > Argentina > Argentina silus. The sequence continues at coordinate 25,259,540 of NC_139653.1, forward strand.
GAAATGTATTTCCCATGTGGAATAAATCAAGGAAGTTGCATATATCTCCTCAATATAGAACATCTCTGTTATAACCCATTTCTCTCCCTGATCACTGTCTCTCCCTCGAACTCATTCGATCCCTCTCTCCCCTCCCCACCCCTCTTTCACCCCTCAGGCAAGGGAGCAGTATGAGAAGGAAGAGAAGAAGAAGGAGCTGAAGAAACAGAGGGGAGAGGACACCTGGATGCTGCCAGAGGTTAACCTCAGGCTGCAGCAGATAGAACAGGTGAGGCCACCACCACCGTGTCACTTTTCACCCTTGGGACTGAATAAGAAATACAAATGTTTCTGTCAACCCTATTCTCTACCCAGAGCATAGAATCAAGTAGCCACTATGAAAGTATAACCTACTGCAAGTATAATGCAAATTGGAAGAAAACAATACATTGGTTAATCTCACTGTTTAATCTCCAGTGGGTCTTGTTGCTAAGTATATTGACCACAAATGGGCCACAACCCTCCACTCTAGAAACTGGTTTAATTTAGTTGCTATGGTCATCAGTCGAATTAGTGGAGACTAGAGAGAACATCCTACAAGTTCACTTGTGTCTCCATCCATCACAGGAGGTCTCATGTAAGAGCAAGAAAAAGAAAGAGAAGAAGTCCAAAAAGAGCAAAAAAGAGAAAAAGAAGAAGGGGAAGAAGGAGAAGAGGAGAGCTGAGGAAGGAGATGTGTCTAGCGACAGCTCAGAGGTAAGCATCAGGAAGCCATTTGAGTATTTTCAGTACTATGGGAATGGATCCTTCCTTGCTCACTTTGATTTAAGTAATCTCTCTCTCTCTCTCTCTCTCTCACTCTCTCTCACTCTCTCTCACTCTCTCTACCTCTACCCCACCCTACCCCAGGTGTCAGGGGATGAGTGGGTTGAAGCCCAGCCCCAGACAGAGACCACAGCTAAAGCCTGGAAGATTCCTGCTGAGGCCAAGCTCACAGAGAGTAGCCCAGCCCGGAACAGCCAGGTAACAGCGCTATCCCCTTACCCTCCACCCATCCATCAGGAACGAGTGGTGCTTTCTTTCACCTTGTAGAGGTGCTTATTGTGCTCTAATGTGTCCGTTTTGTTTCATGTGGTATTATCAGTGCCAAGAGTGCAGAGAGTATTGAGATTGATGCTCGAGTAACAGAGGTTTTATTGATTTGTATAGTGGATTCTAAAGATAGATGCAGATAGGTACACACACACAATTGTGGCCGCTCCATACAATGTAAAGCACTTTGGGCTTATGAAAACGCAAGCGTATATACAGCTTCGGAAAGTATTCGGACCCCTTCACTTTTTCCACATTTTATTGTATTATAGACTCAATTTAAAATGGATACATTTTTGCCATCACACAATACCCCATAATGACAAAGCGAAAACAAGTTTTTAGACATTTCTGTAAATGTATTCAAATATTTAAATACTGAAATACCTTATTATTCAATATTCAGACCATTTGCTACTACACTCTTACAATTTCCTCAAATGCAAACATGTCGCCAACAAGCCACTTAATAAGTTAAATTGAGTACATCTTAATGCAAGGATAATAGTTAATGTGATTTTGGAATTAGTTTTTATAGGGTCTCTGATTTGCATAGGAATCAATTACACACTGTGTGGATCAGGTTGTTGAGTGACTTGTTAAAGACAAGTATTTGTATTTGAGCATTTGAAATATTTTCATAATGTATTTGATTATAGTAGAATATAATATGTATATATTGTTTAGTTTGGCTTTTTTTTTTCTTTAAATTTTTTTCATAACTGTTTGCTTTCTGTCTGTCCTTCTCCCCTCTGCCTGTCCATCGATTCTCCATCTGTCCTTCCAACCGTCTCTCCATTTGTCCATCCTTACATTCATGGGTACATCTGTCCATCCGTCTCTCCATCTCTCTGTTTCTCCATTTCTCTCCTGTATCTGTCTGTCCTGTAGAGAGATGAGTGGATGACTTTTGACTTTCTGAGCATGAAAACCACGTCCACGACAGAGAAGAGGGCGGAAAAAGAGAGGCTGAAAGAGGAGGAGAAAGATAAGGCACGCTCCATCGAGCAGGTGTGTGCGCGTGTGTCTGTGTGTGTGTGACTGTTTATGTGTGCTTTTATGGAAAGTAAAAAAAAAACAAATTTCTTCCTTTCTCTAGCATTGTGACTGTCAATGGCACTTGTTCTTACCGAAGGTTTTACTTATGATGACTGTTGTATAGTTGATTCACTTACTTGTACAAATGTAGTTATTGTAAGTCGCTTTGGATGGGTTAGGGTTAGGGTTAGGGTTAGATGTAAAATGTATTGTAAATGAAAGGTGATCGAAGTAAATTTCCTCACTTCACCTCTTGTGTGATGTGCTTGTGCACACACGTGTGTGCGTGTGTGTCCTCAGGCTGGCCTTCATAAACTGGAGCTGAACCCTTTCTGGAAGGATGGGGGGAGTGGACTGCCCTCAGAGGAGAAGGCCTGTACTGCCAGTAGAAAAGGTAACTGACAGTACAACTACTACTCAAGCCTAACTGAACTCCTTGGTGACTAAACAGTCAGCCCTCAAAGTGAAAAAACGTACTCTCCCCAAACTCCCTCCCTCTCCCACTACCTCATTTCTCCTACTATCTCCCTCTCTCCCCCACTACCTCCCTCTCACACCACGCCATCTCTCCCCCACTACCTCCCTCTCCTACTACCCCATATCTAACCCCTGTCTTCTCCCCCCATAAGACCGATATTATACATCCCCAAGTACACTAAACACCGTCCGCATCAGCCCTTTGAAATGCAGTGACCCATTTAAACTTTTGATCTCATACCCCCTCCCTCTCCCGCTACCCCCCACCCATCTGATTTATGTCTTAAGGCGTCTCTGCCCCTCTCTTCACACGGTGACCTCTCTACCCACAGCCCCCTCTCAGAGGGGGGCCAGAAGACAGGGAGGCTTATCACCTCACAGATAGATAGTTCAACACACGCAGGCACACCACGCACACATGCACACACACACACACACACACACACACACACACACACACACACACACACACACACACACACACACACACACACACACACACACATACTTTAACCACAGCCAACCTCTAAACCCTACATTGTAAATCTACCACTACATCACAGGAGAGGAGGGATGATGTCAGGGGGGGATTAAGGATGGACAGAAGGAGAAGGGAAAAGGGAGTGGGGAAGGTGGGGGAGTGAGGTAAGAGCAGAGGTGGGGGGTGAGGGAGAAGGAGAGCGAGGGAGGGAGGGAATGTGACAATGAAGGGAAATTTGGCGAAGAAGTAGAGATGGAGACCAGGCAGAAAGAGAGAGTCTGAGTCAGGGATTTGGGGAGGGATGCAGCACTGAGGGAGACTGCATGACAGAGGGGGGAATGAAAGAACAGAAGATAGTTTGAGTGAGTGGCTCAGCTCTGTTAAGGTGGGTGGTTGGGTGTCTGGCTTATCTCCACTCAGTAGGCATGTTATGATCTCTCAGGAAAAGGTATGCCGTCTCCAAAGTAAGCCTCACCTTAACGGAATGGCAAGGCCAGCCAGCAGGCAAGAGTTACACGCACACACACACACACACACACACACACACACACACACTAGTGGAGGTAGAAGGACGGGCTCATTGTAATGCATTGACCAAACAGAAGCAGGTCTCTGGAAGAGAGTGGGTGAGAGAGAGGAAGACATGGCGAATGGGCTGTTGGATGTGAAATGTTCTGATGCTCTTTAATTTCCTGAGAATAGAAGGATGGGGAGGGGGAGAGAGAGAAGGATAGAGGGGGGAACATATATAGTTGGAAGTTGGATGAGATGTTCTGTCTCTGTGTAAAAAAAAAACTCCCTCTAAGTTTAACTTTAACTTTCTACTCCTTTGTCCTCCTTTTCTCCTTCCTATACCCCCTCTCCCCTCCCCTTCTAGCTGTGGTAGTGGATGATGGGGGGTTGAGTTGGCTGAGGAAGAGTTACCAGAGAATGGAAGAGCAGGCGGAGAGAGAACAGCGCAGCCTGGATGCTATAGTGGCAGAGAGATATGGGGTGAGTACACACACATGTGCACACAAATACACACGTGCATGCACGCACGCACATACACACACTCCCTATCTTCCTGCTTAATTTCCTTCTTGCACTGTAACATTGTTGTCTAAAGTTGACAGAAGAAAAGTGTCTCTGTCTGTCAGAACTTAGGCAGGAAAATGAGGAAAGGTGGACAGATCTTCAGGAACAGTTACCTCGCTGGAGAAAATCTCCACAAAACGTTTCTTGGAGAGAACCCCACTCTGAAGATCTCTTGGTCTCAGTTCTGCAAATACAGGCCCTTTTGGGTTGTTAGCCCACGGGTGACAGAAAGGGAGACTTGTTGATGTAAGATTCACAAGAACTTCAACAGCAAGGTGAAGAAATTACACCAGCTTGGCATCACAAGAACCATGTCGTCAACGGAAGTGGTGGCCTCATTGGTATGTGATACAGGAGATATCGACTGCATGTACAATAGGTGTGACAAATGCAAGAAAGCAACATTCCCTGTTGAGATTAATCCTAAAACAAAGGACAACATTGTGTCCTGGGAAGAGTGGATCAGTAGGTCCACTCCAGTCACCAAGGAACATCAAGATGGTTCTACATCAGAGTTTGAGGTAAAAAACACTAAACTGGAGAAAACTTTTGCAAGCATAGAGCGGCTTGTAGACCTTACCAAGCAGGACCTACTTGTGGAGGAAAGGTGGAGTCATTCGCAACACTCTCAAAGAGCCTCCAGCATGATGCCATCGCCACATGGGCACACCTCGATCCAATGTTGGATTACGTCAGAGCCCAACCATCGAACACTGCCATATTGGATTGTCCGCGATTTTTGGCTGCTGTCTTGCAGCTCCCTGCCTCTCGTTGGAATTTATCTGTTGTATTTTTACTACCAAACGTGAGAAACCTTTAGATTACCCGCTCTCTTGAATCCCGTAGGGCCTGGTGAATCTCCCTCCTACTTCCTCCCTGCTTGTCTGCCGGCCTGCTCTACAGCTCATTCCCTCTAAAATACTTTTCTCCCTGGCCTTCAGTGTTAATTCAGCCTTCACTACGTTTCTGGCTGATGGGCCCTGGTTCTTAAGTCGCATTGAGTAAGTCTCCACTCTCTCATTGCTGTTTGTTTTTAGAATTGTGTTTTGGAAGTGTTTTATGACTGTGGGTCCTTATGCTGGTTGGTTTCAAGTCTGTGGTCAGGCTCTGGTTTGCTGCGTATCCCGTCCATGGTAGTTTTTATGAACAGTGTGATTCTTGGTGGTCTTTTTGTTCCTACACGAACATTTCTATTTCTCTACTCTTTACTTCTGGATATTACTGTACTGGATTTCTGCGCACAACTTAACACAGGAACTTTTAATTCCTTTTAATTCTCCTTCAGTGGACATTGAAGAGGTTTCTGCAGAAGAGCCACCACGCTCGCTCACAAATTGTAACTCGGAGGACATGGTTACTGTTTGTGTGTGAAGGATATAACTGGCTCATCGAACTACAGGCAGACGTGTGAAAGTGAGAGACGATTGTATCATTGTTCTCCGGGATCAGCTGAGACAGCATACCTCCTACAGCTCGGCCCTTGCTGTAGAGGAGCTTTTCAGTCCAGGTGCCTTCCCATTACTAGACCAGTCCCCAAACCAGTGGTCGCCGGTAACAAGAAGAAAACCAGGCAGGCGGCTGAGAGTATCGCTTCCCAGGTTTTCTCCCATTGAGGATGGTCTGGTGGAGTTGTCAAACTGCTTTGACCTTTTCGACCATGATGCTCCGGCTCCATCGGCCCCTGGCGCCCCATTAGATTCCTCTCCCACCTGGACAACTACAGTCTTGGCCCCAGCAGCATCCTCAACTCCTACCACCAGCCTCCCCAGGAGTCTGATGCTTCACCCCGGCCCCCCACTGAAACAATACCTAAAACAGAGCTGTGTTTGAAATATGTCTCATTCCCTTTGTACTATTGTTATTGTTTTAAAATATAATTTATTACAAACAAAACCACCCAAAAAACCCACCCTTTTTACTGTAATGAGATTGTTCTTTGAATTGAAAATATGTGGTTTCATTCAAAATTAGATTTTAGGATGAAATCCTCTTATTTGACCATGTACATTTACATTGTGTTAACATTTTCTGCACAGCATACATGAAAATGCATTAAAAATGTGAACAATGTAAATGATGAATTTAACATTTATAATACATTTAGATAATATTTGATGTAATGGTAAAGATCATTATTGTCTTTATCTTCTGAACTTTTACTATATGTAGTGTCAAGTTTGTGAGAATCACCGTATTTGTGAGCTACAGTGTATGAAACTCAAGCGAACAACCCATCAGCCTTTTGGCTAACGTTAGCTGGTGGTAATCAATGCTTTCCAAGCAGCTGAGCCTTGTTGTGGCAAACAGCTGTTTACATCCAGTGGATCGATCTTGAGGAGGGACTTTAGCTTCCCAGTGAGGTTGTAGGAATTTAATCAAATAGGAAGTTTGGAACATCAGGACTGATGGTGACATTGAAAGCAAGATATCTTGACTCAGAGATAGTTTTCAAACGTGATTTTTTTGTGAATGTGTCCACTATTGAATAATCAAAACATCATTACAGGGTAAAGTTCCACTTTAACTGAGAGGTGTGTGTGTGTGTGTCTCTTCTGCAGTCCATGGATCAGTTTCAGAAGAGACTGGATGAAGCTGAGAGGGCTGTGTTTGGACATAATAGAGGAGAGGGAGAGGGGATTCGTAGAGAGAGATGGAGAAGAAGAGAAGAAGGAACAGATAGAGAGAGGTGGAGGAGACCCGAAAAGGAGAGGGACTCATTACCTGGAGATAGAGAGAGGCAGAGGGATGGCAGAAGAGAGACAGAGAGGCCTAGAGAGAGGGAAAGACCTCAAGACATGGAGCAAGAGAGAGAGAGAGGTGGAGAGGGAGAGAGGGAAGGAGATAGAGACAGGTACAGGGATAGGGAAAGAACTCAGGGGAGGGATCGAGACAGACAGAGGGATAGAGACAGAGAGATGAAGAGAGAAGGAGGTCAGAATAGAGAGAGGGACAGAGAAAGAGACAAGGAGTGGGATGGTAGACCCAGATCAGACAGGCCCCAGCTTGGGGAGCGTCATGCCCACAGAGAGAGGTCCTCTCCTGGCTTAGGTCGTGATCAGCCTCCCCTCTCCCTGGGAACTTTGAAAGGACGCTTTCTCAAGCCTTCAGAGGAGGTTGAGGATGATGATGGAGGTGGGTACTAATACTAAGGTAACTTGTATAACGTTTTGCCTGTCGTATTACATTAATTAATTGTTAGAACGTCTGAAACGCTTTACTTCACCATCAATGTCAAGTGGCCAATAGAACTTTCTATGTTCGCATTTGCAGCTACAAGGTGGCTCATTGGAAGTGTCACCAAACGTTTGTCTTCCAGGCCGAGTGTCCTCCCCTGCACCAGCCCGAGCCTCCATGGCCTTCCTGAGACCCAGCTCTGACGATGATCAGTCTGATCAGAAGACAAGTATTCCAGCCTGGAAGAAGAGCAGCTCTGTTTGGGAATCTGCTTTGGTAAAACCAGAGCAGGAGAAAAAGAGGGATATTGGGAAAACCACTCCAGCCCCAGACGAGGGTCACCACTGTGACAAGATGGCAGTGACGTCATCCAGGTCAGAAGTCAAACCACACATAGAAATACATTTCTATTTGAATGAAACCATACACACAGTAAGCCTATGTGCATACATCCCTCCATGAAGTTACCACTTATCTGATAATGTAGATAGATTTATAATAATATCAGTTTCCACAGGAAGGTTTGCCAGACCTTTGGCTATATTTTGTAAATAGCAAAGCATATCTAATATTGATAATCTGACTCCAATGTAATTATCATTATGTGTAAAGAATTGTGCTGAATGAATCAAATGAGGCTTTAATAATACTGTATACTTATACAACTATTACAAGGGGAATACTTCCTAGAAAAATGTTACATTCTAATAGAGAGAGAGAGAGAGAGAGAGAGAGAGAGAGAGAGAGAGAGAGATATATGATCACAGCTAATTCGGAACAATTCTACTATGATGAGAACCTCACAACAGGACGAAGGAAAAAGAGAACGAACTACTCCCAGACCTCTGCTTTTTATATCATTTTACAACCACAGTATTTAAATTAGGAGCTGTTGATAAGGAGACCCAACCACCATTCACCTAATTCTGGGCGATGGGGCTCTCAATGTAGGGGACAGAATAGCCCCCCCTTCAATATGATTGGTGAAAATTTGAGAAAATCATGGTTACACTACATAGCAACCATCCACCATATGATCAGATCAGTGAATAGTCTAAGTAGGAGAAGATGAAGGGAAGTATTGGATATACAACATAGACATGGATTGCACTGGAACACTGTACTACGAGTACAAAATGTGGTCGTTTTTTATCTAGGGCTGCAACTAATGATTATTTTGTTACCGATTAATCTATATATTATATTTCTCGATTAATCAATTAGTCTAAACGATTAATTTACAAGGAAATACATGGTTTTTAATGCAATGATATTGATATATACATTCTCCAAATGCATTAAAATGTGGGTAGTTGTAATGCCATCATTCAATGGTCACACACTTTATTTTATATTCAAATTGTACCTTATAGTGGCTTATAAGAATAGAACATCCACAAGTCGGCAGTTTTTGAGTTTATTTGATATGACAAAGCATTTATCATAACATGAATTTTATCTATGCCCAGCAAAATGCTGAAAGAATCAAATTGATCATCAGTTGGAAGTGCTGCACTTTCAGATAGCATTGATAAATGCACATTACAGATTACTTGATGATACATGTAGGATGACTTTGGATAAACTGTGCACTGGCTATTTACTGTTTGCTATACAGAGTATGAGACCTCCGGACATAGCTAGATTACAGAAATGTTTTTTTTTGGGGGGACAGCTATCGTTTTATAGGACAACGTCACTAGTCATGCAAGCATACACTGTCATGAATGGAGCACTTTCAACATGTCAGAGCAATTTTGCCATTTTAAAAATTTGGCAATAGCTGCCTAGCTACATAGCCTGCCAGCTAGCATCAACACTTTGCTTACAATGCTGCGCTGTCCTGGCTGTGCGTCAACTTCCCGCATGGCTCTGGCATGCTTCCTTTTCGACTGCTCGTGTATAGCAGTTCTACTGCTGTGGTATGCCATTTAGACTTTGCACAGTGAACAAAGTACCATATTATTGGGTTTTTGTATTCCCACACTTTAGACATCCTTGGTCTGAGCTTTTTGAGGAGAGGACGAGAGAGGTTGCATTGGTCAAGCAGTATGACAGAAACTCTCCTCCAATACATACACCTCAGACCCTTGACTGTGTCATGTTCTGACACACACACACACACACACACACACACACACACACACACACTACCCTTGACCATGACCCTGTCCCTGTCTGCTGGCGATAGAAACATTCCCATCCCTAAATCAAAACTCTGAAATGACCCCACTGGCAATTCCCATGTCCTTTTGTCCTCCTCTTCCTATTTTAAATAGCAATCGTTTCCGTTATTCATCAGACAGTCTGCAGTGGCTGTTTGGTTCCAAAGCGGCAGTTATCAGATCACACACCATGAACCACAGAAGTTATCAGTTTGCACACACAGTTTCTCTGTCTATATCCCTCTTTCTCAGAGAAAAAGGAAATTAGGCAATCAGGCTATGAGCGATGTAATAGCCTAGAGGGAAATCAGAGAGACAGAGAGAGAGAGAGTAACAATATTACTACTCTGAGAAAGAGAGAACAGAGTGGAAATAACTTGTTAGGAGTTGTTGATTTGTGAGCAGGCAACCGTTGGGACAGCTACCTGATGGATGTGTGTGTCTCTTCCCATGGTCCTGGGCCTAAATATAGTGGAACGTCTTGGACCTCTCATGCTCTCTCTCTCTCTCTCTCTCTCTCTCTCTCTGTGTTTCTTAGGTCTGAAAGCGAGAGCGAGGAAGAAAAGGAAGAAGTGCCAATCCTTACTGATGAGGAGATGAACAAACTGGGAGCCAAGTTGGTGAAGGCGGAGATCATGGGCAACACGGTGAGGTCATAATAACATAACCCCTACCATGTATAAAATATGATGATGGCTCCATCTGGCTCTCCAATAGCGTTAGTGGAGCCTCCACCATATTACTTAAGCCTATCCAAGTTCTTTCAGATCGGCAAACACTGAAGGAGCAATGGGGATCGTTCCAACAGAAATATAACACACAAACTCTTTTCACATTTCGAGAGAAACATCCATTCCAAGTTGTTTGTTCAGTGAGCACCCTCCCACTCTGTCCAACTTTGATCAAACCCAAACTATTAATTTGATGGTGTTCATTGATTAGTACACTCAACTCCCCCGATGTCTCAGACTGCCAATGTCCATATGCCAGTCCTGATGTTTTAATGACCAGTCTATAACATATAAGTCTATATGTCAGAGCAGATAGTCTAAAGTGCATAGAGAAGACACACACACACACACACACAGGTCTATAGTGTTTTACTACCTTGAGTACTCTGTCCTATGTATCCCAGAACGCAGATGTAGGTTTGATAGACTCATCGCTATTGTGTTTGTCAGTGTTAGTTAAGTGCCTTTAACAGTGATGCACTTGGCTTTTATACCCTATAAACAGCATCAGCATCTGTCACCAGAGATGGGCTTAAGTAGTGTGTGTGTGTGTGTGTGTGTGTGTGTGTGTGTGTGTTTGAGAAAGAGTTTCTCTTCTCTGCCCTTTAGACTCTGCTCTGACAGTGTCCAGTCGCAGGCCATCTTGGCTGACGAGTGTCATTTTCATGTTCCTCTCTCTTGTGTGACAGAGGGGGACGATGACTTGCTTGCCAACGGGTTATGGCAAAAGCATAATATACCAGGCATGGCCAACACTGTGCTACATGTTAAGACCGCCATCTTCAATGGCAAGACAATCAGATTTCACTAAGGCTATGTCCTTTGCTGTCGATCACGGACGATCAAGTCAAGATGTTGCAAGATAAAGGAATACTTGCTGCGATTGCTGGCAGAGACTAACATGATGATGGTAAGATTGCAAACGGAGACTTCAGGATAGTGTTTGGCTCGACCTGAGACCTTCATTGGCAATGATCAGTATAGTCAGTAAGGTATTGTTATCTATATCTCTATTTGCAATTATGCTGCTGTAGTCTTAATGCATTTGTACCAGCTTCTCTACCAGTTATTGCAGCAAGTAGGCTAACTTAATGCATTTGTCATTTATCTTCACTTGATCATAGTTGACATCATTGGACGTCGCTAAAATGAATGAAATGGGATTATCTGGCCATGGCATTGGTGGTTTGTTTCTATATGACTATGCCCACTGGTTGGACACATTGGAGTCTGGGTTAGGGGACACAACTGGATGTCCCCACAAGAGCCACAAACATCGACCACAGATTGAGGGTGTATCAGGCCTTTTTCTCCTCGGTGAAGCCATTATTATCAAACTTGCTATGTTGTTTTTTTCTCTCCCTTTGAGCCCAGTACAGGGGGAATGTTTTGGAGCCACACCTCGTAGTAGTGTGATGAGGCTAAAATTAAATGATGACAAATACTTTACTCAGTAAGGTCACTCCCATAGCATTCTATGGTCATTCCCACTAAGGCCATCTTTGAGTGGTTGATATTCCTGGCCTATCTGAGCTGTGCGCAATAGCCTCGGGACGAGGTTACAATTACCTACTTACAGCAGCAGTCAAAAACAACTTTAACAAAGTAAATGTATGCTCACAAAGTATGTGTGTGTGTGTGTGTATATATATATATATATATATATACACACACACACACACACCGGCCACTTTATTAGGTATACCTGTTCAACTGCTCGGACGCTCGCACGCAAATATCTAACCAGCCAATCACATGGCAGCAACTCAATGCATTTAGGCATGTAGACATGGTCAAGACAACCTGCTGAAGTTAAAACCGAGCATCAGAATGGGGAAGAAAGGTGATTTAAGTGACTTTGAACGTGGCATGGTTGTTGGTGCCAGACGGGCTCGTCTGAGTATTTCAGAAACTGCTGATCTACTGGGATTTTCACGCACAACCATCTCTAGGGTTGTGAGAGAATGGTCCGAAAAAGAGAAAATATCCAGTGAGCGGCAGTTCTCTGGGCGAAAATGCCTTGTTGATGCCAGAGGTCAGAGGAGAATGGCCAGACTGGTTCGAGATGATAGAAAGGCAGCAGTAACTCAAATAACCACTTGTTACAACCAAGGTATGCAGAAGACCATCTCTGAACGCACAACACGTCGAACCTTGAAGCAGATGGGCTACAGCAGCAGAAGACCACACTGGGTGCCACTCCTGTCAGCTAAGAACAGGAAACTGAGGCTACAATTCGCACAGGCTCACCAAAATTGGACAATAGAAGATTGGAAAAACGTTGCCTGGTCTGATGAGTCTCGATTTCTGCTGCGACATTCAGATGGTAGGGTCATAACTTGGCGTAAACAACATGAAAGCATGGATCCATCCTGCCTTGTATCAACGGTTCAGGCTGGTGGTGGTGGTGTAATGGTGTGGGGGATATTTTCTTGCCACACTTTGAGCCCCTTAGTACCAATTGAGCATCGTTTAAACGCCACAGCCTACCTGAGTATTGTTGCTGACCATGTCCATCCCTTTATGACCACAGTGTACCCATCTTTTGATGGATACTTCCAGCAGGATAACGCGCCATGTCACAAAGCTCACATCATCTCTAATTGGTTTCTTGAACATGAAAATGAGTTCACTGTACTCCAATGGCCTCCACAGTCACCAGATCTCAATCCAATAGAGCACCTTTGGGATGTGGTGGAACTGGAGAAAGATTGCTTTCAAGTCAATATGGACCAAAATCTCTGAGGAATGTTTCCAGCACCTTGTTGAATCTATGCCACAAAGAATTAAGGCAGTTCTGAAGGCAAAAGGCGGTCCAACCCGGTACTAGCAAGGTGTACCTAATAAAGTGGCCGGTGAGTATACATTGGTTGTCAGTAGGGTTGAGTGTGCTTATGTCTGAATGTGTGTGTTTCTCAGGCTCTGGTGGATAAACTGAAGGCCCAGCTGGAAACAGCTCGTAAAGCCAAGGAAAATCAGGCCACACAGCAATCTGGGAAATCAGACATGGTGAGTGGACGATATAGATGGATGGATGGTTGAATGGTATGGAATGGTGTAGACAGGAAGTCAATGTATAGAGCTGGCAAGATTCCTTATTCCACATGAATTCTACACCATCATCTGAAGTTCACCCCTTTCTCACCCTCTCTCTTTCTCTCTGAATACCTGGCTTGAAGAGTATTTCTCTTCTGTTAACAGAGTTCATGTCGACATGAACACAGTTGAACTCCCTCAGATTTATACTGTATCAGAGCATTTGCTCCTACACACACACACACACACACACACACACACACAAACACACAACCGCAGACATACACCATGTACGTATGTACACACTTAGATTTATCCCTTAGCCTTCTCTCCTGCCTCAGCATGAGTTTATCCAAACACAGCACCCATATCTCTGTTTTATTACACTACTGGCTCAAATTAACCGGGTTATTGCAGCGTTCATCTTTCACAAGGTATGAAGAGTCTTTAAAACGTCAGAGCTGAGCTATTTTCTAAGAACAAATGCCTTTGTGTACTGCATGTTTTTCCTGTGTGGGTTATGTCGTATATTGGGTATTAAAAGCTACTGTCAGTGATATTGTCAGTGTTTTCAAATAATATATCCCTTGCTAATGACTTTTTAATACTATGATGAGAATGGAACAACAGTGTTATCTCACCATTACCAAAGCAATAAGTACCGATTACTCCATTGTTTATTTTTGTAGTCTTAAAAAATAGACTTGATGTATAGCCTCATCATATTACAACAAGTTGTGTTTGATATACTGAATGCCACAGCTATCTTATTGCAATAGTAGCAAGCTAACACTCACAACATGACCGTAACCCACAGTGCTTTATAAATAAACCAAGTGAACATGAATCTGATGTAGCCTCTGCAAGATAACCTCCCTGTATCATTGTATGTCATTGGCTATATTTGTGGTTTGTGTATGTCTCAATTCATTTATTGGATGTGTTGTTTTGGTACAACAGGCTTCAGAGGCAGCTTCAACATCCTTTCAATGAAGCTAGCTTTTGTCATGTATGCCCTTTTCTATTGCTAGCATTGACAATCAGCAATAACTCTGTACTGTGTCTGTCTTATCTCTCTCTCTCTCTTTCCCTCTCCCCATCTCTATCATTCCTCTCCTCTTCCTCTCGGTCTCTCTCCTGTTTTATCCTGTCTCTCTCTGACGTGTCAGATGTTGTGAGCTGTCTGAATATGAACATGAACAGTCACTCTCCCTAGACAGGCTTCTCTCTCTGCTTCTTCTCAGTACTGAATAGTCATGTCCTATTCTTCTCTTGGTGAAATCTCCTTCAAGTCATCACTCATTCTGCTTCATGTGAAGAGTGTTGCCATTCTTCTCTCTGGAGTGTGTGTGTGTGTGTGTGTGTGTGTGTGTGTGTGTGTGTGTGTGTGTGTGTGTGTGTGTGTGTGTGTGTGTGTGTGTGTGTGTGTGTGTGTGTGTGTGTGTGTGTGTGTGTGTGTGTGTGTGTGTGTGTGTGTGTGTGTGTGTGTGTGTGTGTGTGTGTGTGTGTGTGTGTGTGTGTGTGATTTATGCAGGGGGGGCTCAAAAGAGAAAAAAGGAAACTTACTTTTTTACTTAAAAGTACTTTCAATGGTGACTTGTGATCTGGATCCTTGTTGTGTATATCAATCACTTCAATCTTTATTTTGTTTAGTGTGTGTGTGTATCTGCATAGTAACTGTATGGTTGTCTTACATCTGGTAGTCATGGTGATCCTCCTGTCCTTGTGCTTCAGTTTCCAGGTCGGCCCGAGGAGGACCAGGAAGTGCTCCTCACCAGAATGGACCATTCAGGTCGTGCTTGGCCAGTCAACGGCCCCTCGGAACCCCAAGAGCCTCGAGGAGGGCGCAGAAAGAAGAAGGCGGTGAGGAGAGAGAGAGAGTGTGTGCGTGCGTGCGTGCGTGCGTGCGTGCGTGCGTGCGTGCGTTTCTATCTTGCATTTCTTCTGTTGCCTTTTGTTATCAGTATGTGAGAAATGAGGCCATGGAATTGTCCAGGAAGAGATGTATCACATATAGATGTAGCTACATCAACAGTACACACACACTTATTGGACATTTTTAATGTGCATGCGAGATACAATATCCTTGTATTGCCACACAACTTGCAGGGTCTGTAATTAACACCTGCCAAGTGCGAAATGCGGGTAGGCCTACAGTACGTTTTCCTTGTGACGGGTAAATCTCGCAGTGATCACCTGCCACTCTGAGCTTGTGAATGGCAGCCTTCATTACGTATGTTTTTAAATATCTATTTGGTATCATAATTTAGGCCTAACCATTTTAGTTCCTTGGTTTTCAAACATTGGACAGATGCGTTTCGCTTTAAAACTGCGCAATTCGAGACAGATAGCCTCACTTGCAGCATGAGATTGGTCAGTCTGTAGTTTTTCTTTCTCAACATCAATGTTGCAAATAATTAATTTTTTTCCTGGTAGACAGTGATTGCCCAGGATCATGATCATATTGTGATGATAATTATCGCTCCCCCCCCCAGATTGAGACGCACAGGGATGGGGAGAGAGTGCGGTATTTCCAGGATGATGACAGTGTTGGTCTGAAGGACTTGGTAAAGAGGGAGAAGATGAGCTCTGCCGAGGACCAGAACGCCCTATACTCCCGCATGGCTGCCAAGGTAGGCTGCATTACCTACAACATGTCAACCCAGACTAAATTATCTACAACATGGCAACCCAGGCCACAGTGCCCTGTACCTTAACTGATGCTTGGGTGTCAAGACACCAACTTTGTTACATAGCATTCACTACAATCAGGCAACTAAGGTCAGTACCTTGCATCTACTCAAATCTGGCAACCTAAAACACCAGAGCTTTGTCCAGCCAAGGTTGTCGTTGAATTAGTGCATTGTTTTTCACTTATACCAGATATCATTATTCAATCTGTTGATGCAGGTAAGTTTGTATCCCAATTCTGTCACAAATATTGTATCAACCTGCTGTTGGGGTCAGATCAGCAGAAATAACTGAGAAAACTTGAATGCTACATTTTCGTTTAACTTAAGTTGGCCAACTCTCTGTTCAACCTTGACCAGTAACACACACACACACACACACACACACACACACACACACACACAGAACAGGCTCATTTGTCTCAGTGCAGGTTGGCCATCCGTCCGCAGAGAAGTGTGGGTAATAACTGGAGAGTGAGTCACTGCAGCGGACTGATGACCTCATCACTCTGTGCCAGGAGCGGAATGGTTGTGTGTGTGTATCTGTCCATCTGTCCGTCCTCTGGGAGCATGGTCAATCTGGCCCTCTCACTCACTTGGGAACATGGGTCTGCCACCAAGCTGTCAGCCATTTTTAAACCAGAATATTTCTGACAGAGGGACAGTTAAAATCAGTAATAACTATATTGTACCTCATACATTAGTAGTGCTCAAACATTAGTTTAGTAGATCCCATGCATCAGAAGAAATCTTCTGGCCTCAATTCCACGTGAATGGAAAAGATAGGCACCAATAATTGTCATTGATGTGATAGGGGAGCCAGTGGCACCCATCTTTGCTACATACACTCACCAAGCACTTTATTTGGAACACTACTAATACTGGGTAGGGCCTCCCTTTGCTCTCAAAACAGCCTCAATTCTTTGTGGCATTGATTCCACAAGATGTTGGAAGCATTCCTTTGAGATTCTGGTCCATGATGACATGATTGCATGACACGCAATTCCTGCAGATTTTTCAGGTGCACTTTCAAGCTGTGAATCTCCCGTTCTACAACATCCCAAAGGTGTTCTATTGGATTTAGATCCGGTGACTGGGAAGGCCACTGAAGGACACTGAACTCATTGTCATGTTCATGAAACCAGATTGAAATGACTTTTGCTTTGTGACATGGTGCATTATCATGCTGGAAGTAGCCATTAGAAGATGGGTAAATTGTGGACATGAAGGGATGCACATGGGCATCAATAATACTCAAATAGGCTGTGGCATTCAAGCGATGATTGATTGGTATTAACGGGCCCAAAGTGTGCCAAGAAAACATTCCCTACACCATTACACCACTTCCACCATAAGAAGGTGTACAGGTGTTCCTAATAAAGTGTAGGTGAGTGTATATCTGAGATGATATGCATCCGAGGAAATTAAGATAGACATGTCAGAAAAGTGTAGAAGACTAAAAGTAGTATTGGGAGACTTCAACAGATCCCAGAAGTGCGACAATTTTCCCCATTGGGAATGCTTAACTCTACAGTGTTGTATGTAAGGTCTTTAGTGCCGTCTGTGAGAGGGGAGCAGCCATATTCAATTTGTCAGTCCCCCTGAGGCAAAACACAATGAACAGCCCTCAGGGAGTTGTACTGTCAGATAGAAAGTCGATTTTTTTCTCTACGTACTTGAAACAGATGGGACTAACAGGGCTGTGTGTGTGTGCGTGTGTGCGTGCGTGCGTGCTTGCTTGCGTGTGTGAGTGAATTTATCAATTTGAATGTGTATCTCCACTTTTGAACAAGAGGCTCTCTCTTTCTCTCTGTCTCTCTATTTATCTTTCTCTGTTTCTCTTTACAGATAACATGTCAGTAATATGAGTATTTATTATTTATTTCTGTGTGTGTGTGTGAAACCGGAAATAATAAACACCATGAGATGTCGTCTGAGTTACCATGGTGATTTAAAATGAAAGCAACAAATGTTGCACCTTTTAGCTCTCAGCTATGTCTCTTATCTTCACAGCTCTCTCTCTCACACACACACACACACACACACACACACTCTCCTTAGCTCTGCTGTAGGCCTTCAACCAGGGACTATGCTCTATAAATACCACTACAGTTACCATGGCAAACTGTCTATAAATACTGTTTCTAATCAGTTATATATTATCTGGATAGAGAGAGAACCTCATTGTCTCAACATCTCTCTCCAATTCCCTCTGGCTTCAACAGTGTAGTGTATCCTCTGTAGAAGACACCTTTCATGTGTCTTTAGGAGTGCCACAGCAAAGGGGGTGAATACTTATGCAATTGTCTTGTCAGTTTTTCATTCTTATAAATGTTTTTAAATGTTACTTTTCCCAGGGTGTACAGTGTGTAAAGCCAGATGGATTTTCACAAACGCAGACGATTCTAACTGACGAGAGGGTCGGATACTGCAAGACAGATTCCCCACGTCAGACTATCTTGATGCAATATACACTGTGTGTCAGCAGACCCGATAGTAGCTCTCGCAAATCATTTTCTCTAGATAGACCTTTAAAGGCAACTTTGGTCCTGCCACATTTTTCTAAGTATTAGTATTAGCATTTAAGTATTCTCTAAGTATGGTCCCAAACATGTTGCCATTGTTTACAACATCTTGGATTCTCATTGGTTGAGGCTGATATATCCCCTCGGAGCACCACTACTGCACGAGTGGAGACATGTCAGAATCTGACGTGATCGTGTCTTCTCTTCATATCGTTGACCAACTCACAATATGTGAGTCAAGATGTCAAGTTCACCATAGATGACGGCTCATGGCAAATTCGTGGCTGAAGGGAAATTGACAGCTCTTTAACTTGATAGTTACGCATGCATATGGTCTGTAATTAAAACTCAAGCAGTGAGGTGCACAGATGACAAAGGAAGATGCAAGATTCCTAACCCCACACACACACACACACACAACCATGGTCTCCATGATGATCGAACCACCACTTTTGTCTCCTTTTTATGAGCATGCTTTAGTTACAATGAATTGTGAGGAGTTCACATTTGCTCCAATACCTGAAGTCGATGTCTCAAGTCTGTGTTGTTAAGTATGCATGTGAACATTAGACATCAATGGTTAGCTCTGTGATAACCTGGTCACGATTATGTCGTGCTGTTTTAACAGAACCTTTATCCAAGCGCACAACATCACATTAATACACATAGGAAGAATAAGGATAGAGAATCAACAAATTAATCAATTTAATAGTTTCAAAGGAATGTATAAAATAAACAAACTGTAATCTAATGGAAGTTCAACTATAATATACTATCTAATGCTACATGTGTCAACACAGGAGACCCTAACCCTAACCCTAACCCGAGAAACTCAAAGAATACGTTGTTGTTCTTGTCCTTAAACACCATCCCAGCATGGAACATCTGAGACAACGATGGGAGATGCCTGTTGGACTATACTATATACATTATATACATTACAATAGCGGAATTTACAATGAAGTGTTATCAACAGGTGAAGTGCGATATCCTCAAGATGTCCACCAGGCATGCTCATTCAACTGTAAATAGGTGTTCCGGGCTGACATTTACATTTATGGCATTTAGCAGACGCCTTTACCCAAAGCGACTTACATTTGTTTAAGTAAGTGAATCATCTATCCAACAATCATCATAAGACAAAGTAATCAATGCTCACACCAGGGGCCATTGGCAGTCGTAATGCCAGTAGGGTAATTTATTATTTTTTTTAAATATATTTTATTAGCAGGAGAGAACTTGTACAGGGGGGGTAGCAGGAAGCTCATTCCACCAGCGGGGCACCAGGACAGTGAAAAGCCATGACCGAGTAGCGCGGCCACTGCATCCACGTAGAGGCGGCGGTGCCAGGCGGGCAGCCAAGGTGGATGAGTGGAGTGATCTTGCAGGGGTTTGGTGGCTAACCATTGCTTGCGGGTAGGGAGGGGCTGTTCCCTTTGCCGGCCGGTAGGCAAGCACCAGGGTCTTGAATTTGATGCGAGCTGCTACCGGGAGCCAGTGGAGGGTGAGAGAGGGGCATTGATCACCATTCACAATGGAAGATCAAACAATCGTTGTCTTTGAATCAGCCACATTTAAACACATGTAAATCACAATGACTGTCTCCACTGACTCCGTCTCCGGCTTCATGTTAGACATCATGTTAGGTCTCTCTGATGCATTGCTAATGACACACAAACTACCCATCCATGTTTAACCCATCCACTGTCCAGCTCACTGTCTCTGTCTCTCTCTCTCTCAGATGATGGGGAAGACGGATGGTGATAACTATACTCTGGATGACATGTTTGTGTCAAGTGCTGCTCAGAGAGAGGGGGAGGGCAGAGATGAGGACAGGATGAGGAGTAAAGCCATACAGGAACACAGGCGACTGGCTGCTACCATGGAGAAATGCCAACACTGCTTCAGCAACCCAGAACTACAGAAACACCTGATCATTGCTATAGGAACTAAGGTGCGTGTGTGTGTGTGTGTGTGTGTGTGTGTGTGTGTGTGTGTGTGTGTGTGTGTGTGTGTGTGTGTGTGTGTGTGTGTGTTTTTGTATTCTGCACGTGTATTCTGACTCTGTGTGTCTCCAGGTCTATCTAAGCCTGCCAGGGGGTGTGTCTCTGACTGAGGGGCACTGTGTCATTGCTCCGCTACAACATCACTGTTCTGCCACCGGATTGGATGAGGACGTGTGGACTGAGATCCAGGTCAGCCTTCAAATGCCTAATCACACCCTCCCGTCTGTAGCTTTGCACAACCCACTATTGGAAGTAGGGAGGGACTTGTGTTATTGTTAATTAATTTAGAAAGGCGTCAGAATGATCAAATGGGATTACATTGGATATAAATCTGAATCAAGTGCCATACACTTGTATTTCCAGGTGTTTCGTCGTGCCTTGGTACGTATGTTTGAGTCTGAGGAGCAGGACTGTGTATTTATGGAGACTCATATGAACCCAAAGAGACGACAGCACATGGTACTGGAGTGTATCCCTTTACCTAGGGAACTGGGGGACATGGCCCCTATTTACTTTAAGGTAGGTGTGTGTGTGTGTGTGTGTGTGTGTGTGTGTGCGTGCGTGCGTGCGTCTCCTCCTCCAAGGCTCCGCTTTCCGCTGTGTGTATGTTTTTGTTTGTAAATTTCATGTGCACATCCCCATACAGGACATTTGTGTGTGTGTAACCTGTGTGTATGTTCCTGTAGAAAGCCATCATGGAGTGTGATGAGGAGTGGGCAATGAATAAGAAGGTTGTGGACCTGTCATCTAAAGACATACGCCAAGCTGTAAGTCACATTTCTCTTTTCTTTCTGTCTTTCTCCTTCCTCTCTCACTCAATATCTATCCCCTGTCCCCCTTCTCCCTTCCCTCTGTTCCAAAGACCTGTTTTCCCCTCTTCTTTCTCTAGTTCCCTTTTACTCCTTCTAGCTTAATTCCCACTCATCTCCCCTGCAAATCCCACAAACCAGTGATTCCTACTAAGTAGAGCTGAGTAGAGTAAGGTTATTCTGTTTTTATTATGCTTGTAAACCCTACAGTGTGTGTGTGTGTCTCCTAGGCACTGCAGGGTCTGGTGTATTGCTGGGGTTTAGGTTTAGAATAATTACTGCAGCTGGTGTTCAGTGGATGGTGTTTGTTGGTAAACGTGTGTGTGTGTGTGTGTGTGTGTGTGTGTGTGTGTGTGTGTGTGTGTGTGTGTGTGTGTGTGTGTGTGTGTGTGTGTGTGTGTGTGTGTGTGTGTGTGTGTGTGTGTGTGTGTGTGTGTGTTCTCTCTCTCAGGTTCCCCGGGGTCTGCCATACTTTGCCGTAGACTTTGGTTTGCAGGGGGGCTTTGCTCACGTCATTGAGAATGAACAGAAATTTCCCCACTACTTTGGCAAGGTCAGTTTGAAGGATGCAATATTGTGGAGATCTGTGTCAAATGGCATGTATGTGTATATTAGCATTTGCTTGTACTTGTACAGTTTGTATAATGTGTTTCCATGTGTAATAAGATGAGTGATGTCAGGTCTCTCTCTCCTCTTCCCGTGTCTCAGGAGATTGTTGGGGGGATGATGGATCTTGAGCCTCGTCGATGGAGAAAGCCAATCAGAGAAAACTTTGATGACCAGAGAAAGAAAGTTCTACAGTTCTCTCAGTGGTGGAAACCATATGACTGCACCAAAACTGACAGCTGAACGCGCACACACACACACACACACACACACACACACACACACACACACACACACACACACACACACCATTATAACAAAAGCATAAGAAAACATTTGCTTTGAAATGTTTTTGTTTGTTTTTTTGTTTTGAAATTATGTTTTTATAATCTATGTTGTGAGGTTGACATTCACTGAATAAGATGCTGATTGTTTTTACTGGGCTGAATAAAACGTTAGAAAGTAAAACAAGTTTAAAGCGCATGTGGTACTGTGGCTTCAGCCAAAAGCACCTTTTACAGTGCCCTCTGTAATGTTTGGACAGTGAAGCATTATTTCTTCTTTTGGTTCTATACTCCAAAGGTTTGGATTTGAAATAAAACAATTACTATGAGGTTAAATGATAGATTCTCAGGTTTTATTTGAGGGTATTTTTGTACATATTGCTTTCATCATTTAGAAATGTCTACAGTAAACATATTGTCCCCCACTAATGATGTAGCACCCCTCGTGTGAATTGGTACTATGACATCAGTGGAATTTGGGAATTTCAGTTGTTTACTATAGCACCCCCCTTAGGCCAATCAGTGCCATTTTGTAAATGCCGAATCTCTATGGTAAGACGCATCATCCACTCAAGTTTCGTAAAAATTGTCCAAGTGGTGTCGTGGTGACGGAGACAGGTCCACTTCATCATGGGGGACATAAAAAAAATACGTTTACACTTTTTATACATGGAACGAACTTCCCACTGCTGTCAGGACTGCAGAGTCACTACCTGTCTTCCGCCGTAGACTGAAGGCCCATCTCTTCAGGCTACATCTTGACTGTCCTTAAAGACCTCTTCACCCCCCACTACCCCTCTGTACACATCCTCTCCTGTTAATAATAATACAAATCTAGATCTAAAATCTAATAAAGATCTTTTCTTATGATGACTGATATATAGGTGATTCACTTACTTTAGACAAATGTACTTGTTCTAAGTCGCTTTGGATGAAAGTGTCTGCTAAATGTCATCAATGTCAAATGTAATACACAGTCCCCCTAATTCAGGACACCAAATGTATTGGGACAGATTCATATCATGTCCAAATTAAGCACTCATGTTTACTATTTGGTTGAAAGTCCTTTGCATACAAAAACTGCCTGAAGTGTGTGACACACTGGACCTACCAGACGCTGGGCATTTTCTCAGGTGATGCCCTGCCAGGCCTGTACTGCAGCCATCTTCAGTTGTTTCTTTTGAGGTATTATTGCCTTATATTATATTATTGCCTTAACTCTCCTCTACAGCAAATTATCAACAATGCATGTTCAATTAGATTTAAATCTGAGGATTGACTTGGCCTGTCAAGAACCTTCCACTATTTGGCCCTAGTTGCTATGGTAGTATGTTTGGGATCATTGTTTTGCTGTATGATAAAGCCCTTTCCAATGAGCATGGAGGCATTTGCTTGTACTTGAGCAGACAAGGTGTGTCTGTACACTTCAGGATTCATTCTGCTGCATTCATTAGCATTTACTTCATAAAATATGATGTAATTTGCCACCATACATGCCTAACCCATAACCTCTCCACCATGTTTCACAGATGAGGTGGTATGCAGGGGATATTGGGCAGTTCTTTTTTCTCACATTTTCTCTTGCCATCACTCTGGTACATGTCCATCTTCGTCTCATCTGTCCACCGGACATTGTTCCAGAACTCTGTAGGCTCTTTTAGGTACTTTTCAGCAAACTGTAACCGGGCCATCCTGTTTTTGAGGCTAACTTGTGGTTTTCACCTTGAAATGTAGCCTCTGTAATTCTGCTCTCTAACACATCCACGCCTACGCCTCCTGGAGAGTGTTCCTGAAAGTTGTTTCAGTTTTCTTCTTAATTATGTTGAGCATTCTTCGGTCATCCACTGTACAGTAGAGGTCTTCCTTGGCTTACCAGGCTGATAGCAATTGCTGAGCTCACCAGTGTTTTCTCTTTAATGATGTTCCAGACTATTGATTTCACCTATTGATTGTTTTCTTCAGTGTTGTTTTTGTGCCTTATATTGGCAAAGAGTGACACCTCTTTGGTCCACATGTTGGCAGACATCAATAACAGATTCCAAAGGCATATGCAATGCAAAGCCTAATCAAGACTAGACATAACTCTCTTATGCCTGCACAAATTATCCAACAGAACACACATCACTAATCAGAAGCACCCGTCAAGCCAATTGTCCCAATACTTTTGGTGCCATGAAATAGGGAGACTATGTATAAAAAGTGCCATTTCTAAATGGTGAAAACAATATGTGCGAGAATACCTTGAGATAAAAGCTGACAATCTGTACTTAAACCTCATTGAAATTCCCTACCCTGAGTGAAGTTTCAATTGTTTAATCCCAAAATGCATCAGCTGACCACACACAGAATGAGAGTCGCAGCACTCCTAATGTACTCCCATGAAAACACGAGAGCCCCAAGAGATTAGACTTGTAGAAGGAAAGGTACAATGTAGTGAACAGAAACAGCGTCTTTGTCTATGAATGCAAAGTCATATGCTGCTGTCCACCAGTAAAGCTGTACTCCCCAATGTTATCTCGTGGGAGAGACTTCCGCAGAGCCTTGAGAAACTTGAGAAAGCTGCAATAACATATTTGTTTAAATACCATTATACAGCTGGTAATAGCATTCCAACTGGGACCACCATGCCCTTCCCTTTGGTGGGGATAGACAGAAAACTGAACAACAAATAGTAGGAACAAAATCCAAAAAGTTAGTAACACACAACAATCGCCCTGAGTGTGAACAATGGTGGAAATGTTCAGAGCTCCCACCTCTCTAGAAACCTAAATCTATGCAGCCAGGATGATTTTCTGCTGGGCTCCACACAAATAATGGCTCTATACACCTCTCCATGCTTTTACCTGGACTTCGGTTTTGGCCGAAATCCATACCACTCCCCTCCAATTCCGCTTCCCCCAGGGTGCCTCTATACACTCATGCAGTGGCCTTTATCAACTGCAACTCATCAGAGGTCAAGTCTGCACGATACACACACTTAAGCATTAATGCTTTTATCAAATGGTGAGCCAGTAGGACTAGCAAAGCCCACCCCCATCTACTGCTAACAGCCCAAGCAGCATAAAAGTCCCTTCACCTGCCCAAGTGTCCTATTCCAAGGAGTAACTGTCTAGTGGCAGATACAGGAAAGGCAGATTGAGTACACTCAGTGGAGTGTGGACAGGTCTCTATCATTCCATCATTTGCCCTCTGTTCACTAACTTGTCCAACCACTCCCTGTGTTCAGCTACTGTGGGGACTTGTGGATAAATGGTTCCTGTGCTAGTGTCTGGTACATAGCCAATTGACATTGAACCCACCCTTGAAAACCCTTTAGATTATATATGCCTTTGTGCCGAGGGGTTGTTTTTCAGTGACCTGTTGACAATTTACATTTACCTTTACTTGGTCCCAGTCCTCTTGGAGGTAAGTGTCAATCGGCTGTCTGCCCTTAGAAGAGGTGGAGAGAGTAGGGAGGTTGTAATATTTTCCCTTTTATCACGTGTTTCCCCACCACAGCCTGCAACAGATGGGCTGCCACGAGCACTGAGAACTCCCCCCCGGGATTTATTCTCTCTGATACATGGGTCAACGGCTACTATCTGCTACACTCCTCTATTTTGTAATTTTGTCTCAACATGTTGGCCGCTATTACACACAAGGGGTACATCTCATTACTGAAAGAGTCCTGACATTTTGTGCTAGACAGGCTTCCACTTTTGTGACATTCAATGTGTCTAATCCAATCTAATTCAGCACCAAGGATTTTGTCCTTGGTTCTCCACTGAGTGTACTCATTCTGCCTTTCCTGTATCTGCCACTAGACTGCCCTGTGCTTCCGGCATTGTCCCACATGCACTGGTGAACCTTTCTCTCTCGAATTAAAGTTGTCCCTAGGTGTTTCTGCAGATATGTTTACATCTGCTCACACTTCTCTCCCTCTCTTGTGCGTTTCACTGTCAACTGTGGTTATCATACTCTCCC
Source organism: Argentina silus (assembly GCF_951799395.1). Lineage (NCBI taxonomy): Eukaryota > Metazoa > Chordata > Actinopteri > Argentiniformes > Argentinidae > Argentina > Argentina silus. The sequence continues at coordinate 25,285,673 of NC_139653.1, forward strand.
CTCATTGTCATCTCAAGTGACTTGTTTCCCCAACATGCAACCTTATCCCAGGCTACAGGTCTATTCTTGTCCAATACCTTCCCTGACCACTTCACCCCTTTGGTTGCAGTTCTATAGGGAATTACAGGAGTACAAAATCTCTTCCTGTGAGCCTGGGTCCCCTTTGGTTCTGTTGGGTTAGTCTGAGGTGCTTTGGAAGTTTTGTTAGCATGTCCCTTGATTTGGTAATAGAATGACCAGTTTTAATCCCTTATTAATTCATAAACAATATATGTCAGTTTAAACACCACAAGTATTTGGTAGGTCTACCTGTACTTCTTAGTTTTGTTAACTCATGAGGCAGAGAAATTAGAAAATATCTTACACTTATGTGGCTTTGATAACAGAATGACCTGGAGACTGGACAATGATTCTTAATCTAACGGAAAACCAAACGATTTCCTAAAAACAAAATATAAGTGTTAATATTAGTTGACTGGGGTCTATACTTTAACATTAATGAGGTTTAACATTAGACTTTTTCTGGTAGGTGTTTTCTTAGGTGCTTTTCCATATGTTTGACAGAAGTCAACGCCTATGCTTTCAATCTCTATTTCTACAATGGAAGATGGTTGGGAAATGGTATTCCTGACTTCATTCCCAAACATATAGACTCTTTGCTTTCATTTGACACCCAATTTGTTATGCTCTGATGAATTTCACATTTTGAAATTGGGTCCTTTTACATGGAACAGACCTACCCATACTATACTTACTTATTGTTGCTATTATAGCAGCAGTCAATAAAACCACCCCTGCTAAAAAAATACTCCTAGTTCCCATGCTACTGCTCACTTCCAATGGGACCTGCTTCTCTGCTTATTCTTCAGTTTCGCTTCCACTGTCAGAGCCTGCTCTAGCCCTTCCAGCTTCCACTATTTCTACTGGCTCTGTGGGTGCTGGTGCAGATTTCACCTGGGACACATGGATCCAGGCTTTCCTCCCTACCACCTTCACAGCAGGGTCTGTTACCAGTAGAATGGTGTGGGGCCCGGTCCACCTTGGCTGAAGAGCAGCAGGCTGGTGGACCCTCAGGAACACCTTGTAACCTGGATGAAGAAAATAGGCCCTCCAGTTGAGTGGTAGACTCTAGTGTGCCCCTCGCACCTGTGAAGGTACAAACCTCAATACAAGAGTATGTTTTTTGCAGTAGTTGACTTGAAGGTCACACTCCTCTGTCTGAGAAATAGGGTTACCTGGCACCCTCATGGGCCTTCCCATAGCTATTTCAAACAGTGAAAGGTGAGTTCTGGCATTTGCCGCTGCAATAGTAGTGTAGTAGTGCAGGTAAATAATTTACCCATGACTCCTGTTCTGTCAGAAGGGCCTTAGTTAACCTCCTCTACCACCTCTGAAGACTGGGGATGATAGGGTGTGTGGAATTAATATGTTTAGGGCTTTACGCACCGCCTGAATCACTTCCCCTGTGAAGTGAGATCCTCTATCTGAGTCTAAGGACTGGGGAACTTCCTATCTCGGGATGATTTAATCTAACAATGACTTGGCTACCCACTCTGCAGTTGCTGGGGGTGTGGGCTAACACTGAATCTGAATCTATCCACACACACCAGAACATATGGTTTCACCTGGTTGGCTGGCAGCCAATATAATCAATCTGACAATTGCAAAATGGTCCGTCTAGCAAAGGTATGTGTCTGTGTGGTGCTGGACAGTGGGTGCCACACTATGCATTGCTAAATATAATCCTCAAATGCTGCCCATGCTCCAGGGGCTGTTGCATGCTTGTGTAAATGGTCTGTTTAAACGTCCATTTAGATCCCATGATAAAGTTCTGCCAATGAGACTAGAATAGATGATGGAGCCCCCAGCTGACTGCCTTTCTTATCACGCCATAACCCTTTCTCTGTCCCTCTGCACCTTTCTCGAGCCAAAAACCACTTAGTTGTCCCTGACGTGCCCGCCTGCATATCTCTATCCTTTTGTTGATTCAACACTATGCTATATGGCTGTCCTGCACATAACAGATAATCGCCTTGCTGACACTGTGCACCTGCTAATGGTTCAGCATGATGCAAATGGTGCAAAACACCTGTGTCCCCTGCCCAGCCGGGCAAATCAAATATACATGGTAAGTACATGCTTTCCTCACCTGTGGAGTTGGCTGTTCTGCTGCCTTTTTTCCCCTATCGCCCTGTGTAATGAGGTCCTCACCAGCTTGATGAGCTGATGAGTCACCAGCTTGATGACTGCTATTTATAGAGGCTTAAGACACATATCTAAAAATTCTAGTACTTCTGCACTATATATTTACAGTTTTTCCCTCAGCTAAAGCACATTTACATTACATTTACATTTTTGACATTTAGCAGACGCCTTTATCCAAAGCGACTTACAACAAATACATTTGTCTAAGTAAGTGAATCATCTATCCATATATCCATCTATCCAGTCATCATAAGAAAAATAAATCTATGCCACGACCAGGGGCCATGGGCAGTCACAATGCTAGAAGAAGGAAGAATTATTATTATTATTATTATTATTACTGTTATTTTTTTTTTTTTTTAAATGTATTTAAAGTAGAGAAACTGTACAGGGGGGTAGTGGGGATGAAGAGGTCTTTAGGTCAGTCAAGATGTAGCCTGAAGAGATGGGTCTTCAGTCTACGGCGGAACATAGGTAGTGACTCTGCAGTCCTGACAGCAGTGGGAAGCTCGTTCCACCAGCAGGGCGCCAAGACAGTAAAAAGCTGTGACCGAGTAGCACGACTGCTGCATCCACGTAGAGGCGGCGGTGCCAGGTGGCCAGCCGAGGTGGAAGAGCGGAGTGATCGGGCAGGGGTTTGGGGGCTGACCATTGCTTGCAAGTAGGGACTACTGTGTCAATATTTACAGTTTTTCCCTCAGCTAAAGCACATGCTCGAGCCAGAGCCCAAACTTCTGCTGTCTGTGCAGAAGTGTGTGGGGGTAGAGCAACACTCTCTACTACCCCATGAACATCACAAATTGCATAACCTGACTTTCAGATCCCATTTTCCGCAAAGCTAGACCCCATCAATATAATATGTTAGATTTGCATTTTGACGTGGAGTTTCAGACAAGTCTGGTCTTAGATTGCACTCCCAATCAACATCGTCACTGCTGTTAATGCCAAAGCTGTTGTTTGTTGCTTGTACACCCCTATGACAGGATTACATTCCTGCTGCTACTGCATCTAGTCTAGTACTGTAATGAAGAACCATTTTGGGTTCCATTTAGAACCTTCGGTAAAATGGGTTCTACGTGAAACCCAAAAGGGGTTTACATCTAACCCAAAAGGGTTCTTCCCCTATGGGGACCAATGAAGAACCCTTTTTTAACCATTTTTTCTAAGAGTGTAAGGCAGGGACCGCACATAATTTTACAAAAGCTTCCTGACATTCTGGTGACCATTCTACCGCATTGTATTCAACATTTGGGTTGTATACCGTACCAGGGCATGCTTGTCTGGATTGGTCATACCCATCCCATTAAATGGGTCGGCCCGAAATTGTTACGGTTTCCCCTCCTAGCCAGCCCTCTGGCACCACCTTGAGGCCCCGGCAATCATCGCTGGAGTGTCCACCTCCCAGTCGACAGCACACCTGGGAGGATCCTGGGATGGAGTGTGGGGTGTCATGCTAACTGCCTCCGCTCCGCCCCCTCTCCACCCGGACCTCTCAGACAGGTCGCCCCGTCCCCAGACCTATCCGGCGTGCCTCCCATCTACCACCACCTAGCCGAGGTCTTCAGCAAGGAGCGTGCCCTTTCCCTTCCTCCTCACTGCCCCTACGACCTCGTTCCCGGTGCCGCCCTCCCGTCCGGCCGACTCTATAACCTCTCACTCCCGGAGAAGCAGTCCATGCGGGAGTATATCTCAGAGTCCCTGGCCTCGGGCATCATCCGGGCCTCCTCCTCCCCGGTGGCAGCGGGGTTCTTCTTCATGAAGAAGAAAGGAGGAGACCTCCGGCCCTGTATCGATTACCGGGGCCTCAATGCTATCACGGTGAGGAACAAATATCCCCTCCCTCTCCTGAGCTCGACCTTCGAGCCCCTTCGTCACACAGCCGTCTTCACTAAGCTAGACCTCCGGAGTGTATACCATCTGGTGCACATAAAGGAGGGGGGTGAATGGAAGACGGCCTTTAACACTCACCTGGGGCACTTTGAATATTTAGTGATGCCTTTCAGGCTCACTAATGCCCGGACACCTGGGAGTAAGTGGCCGCATGAACCATCTGCACCCGGAGTAAGGCGTCCCATCAACCCCCGGCCGGACTACTACAACCCCTCCCTATCCCCAGCCGCCCTTGGTCTCACATAGCCCTGGACTTAGTAACCGGTTTTCCTGCCTCCCAGGGTAACACCGTGGTCCTCACCATCGTTGACCGATTTTCGAAGTCCACCCATTTCATCGCACTTCCCAAACTCCCCTCCTCTGCTGAGACTGCCGACCTCCTGGTGCTCCACCTTGTCCGTCTCCATGGCATTCCCCAGGACATCGTGTCTGACCATGGTCCCCAATTCACTTCCCGGGTGTGGCAGGCCTTCTGCAAGGGCATTGGGGCCACGGTCAGCCTCTCCTCCGGGTACCACCCCCAGACCAATGGCCAGGCGGAGCGAGCCAATCAGTGCTTGGAGACGGCTCTCCGTTGTGTCTCCTCCCGTCATCCTTCCACCTAGAGCCGACATCTGCCCTGGGTGGAGTACGCACACAACTTTATGACCAGCAACGCCATGGGGATGTCCCCCTTCGAGTGTTCCCTGGGTTACCAACCCCCCATGTTCCCCAGCCAGGAGGTAGAGGTTGCAGTCCCGTCCACCAAGGCCCACCTCTGTCGGTGTCGGCGGGTCTGGAAGACCGCTTTGTCCGCTTTGGAGAGAGCCACAGAGCGGTCCAGACGCACCACTAACCGCAGACGCAGACCCACCCCCACCTACCGTCCTGGTCAACGGGTTTGGCTACGGGCCAAGGACCTCAACCTCCCCTCCATCTCCCGGAAGCTCGCCCTACGCTACATGGGCCCATTCACAATCGACCGGGTCATCAACCCCACCGCAGTACGTCTCACCCTCCCAACCTCCATGTCCATTCACCCTGTCTTCCACGTATCCCAGCTCAAGCCTGCAGTCTCCAGCCCCCTGTCTCCCCCTGTCGAAGCCCCCCCTCCACCCAGAGTGCTGGATGACAACGACCCCGTGTGGACCGTGAGGGAGGTCCTGGCGGTCCCGGCCTCCTACTTCGCAGACCCCTCCTTGTTGGCCGACTTCTATCGGGCCCATACAGACGCTCCAGGACGGTCGCCCGGTGTCTCCTGTAGGGAGGGGGGTACTGTTACGGTTCCCCCTCCTAACCAGCCCTCTGGCACCACCTTGAGGCCCCGGCGATCATCGCTGGAGCGTCCACCTCCTAGTCGACAGCACACCTGTTCCCTGTCCCCACTCAACACACCTGCGAACCATCTGTAATCACCGCCCTATAAGAACCCTGCCCGATCTTCACTCCCTGACTGCCTCCTGCAGATTATTTCTCTGTTCCTCAATTACTTTCCACATTTTCTTTCTTTTCTTTCAACATTACTTCATACTTTTTTTCACTTTATCCTAATACTGTCTGCAATGTTTCCAGCTGTCTGCAATTTTTTTTTTACCTTCCTTTCCCTCACTCACCAAATGTGATTTCTGCTTGTTGAGCTTAATTATTAACCTTTCACATAAAATCATGGGGGCCCTTACCTCCATGGACCAAAAATCCCGGAGGCAAAATATGTTGTTATCACTTCTTGTAACACCTCTTTTGACAAATTTTTCCTTGTCTTTGGAAACACCTACTACCAAGTATTCCAAAGACACCTACCTGCTTTTTGGTGTATCCTTTAATTATACTTTCATCGTTGTTCGTCAGATTAATCAAGTCCCCAGTCTTGGCCCTAAGGTCATGTTTTGGTTAAAATTTGAACTACATTTATTTTATTTATTTATTTTTCTTTCTTTTGTTGGTGAGCGAGAGTACCAACACCCCATTAGCATTTGTTGTATTAACATTGGTTTTTGGTTGTATTGTTTATGGTGGTATATATATATTGGTCATGGTGGAAAATGGTATGGTGCAGCAATGAATAAATCGAAACATTGTATAAACGTATGTAAAAGGATGTTGATTCACTGTCTTGTGCCAACCATAGAGAGGTCATGAAAAATAACTGTGACAACGTTAAAACCAAACGTTGTACAATAGAATGTGGTAACATCACACCAGTCATGATCCAACATTTACAGTCATGATCCAACATTGTAACAAGGTTGCCCATTGATTCTGAGCCAAGTGGAAGTAAAAAATAACATTTCATTAATATAACCTGAATGCTTTGACACAAGCTATATGGGTACTTTCTCCATGCACTATGATTGAATAAACATTGTTCTTTATGGCATCTTTTGGGTTTTAATGTTTTTTTTTTCACAAGAGTAATAATGGGGTTCATTGGGTGCATTAGAGAAATATTTTCCTGGATTAGACATTTTGTAACACAGAGAATGTTGAACATTTATAAGAAAATTTGTAAAAGTGTAGTAGCTTTTTCAGCCTGGTCTGAACTGTATCCTCTTTTACTACTATACTATCTCTTGTGAAATAAATATTCATATATTATGAATTATTATATATATATTTGTTTATGTATTTTCATTATAGTTCTGCTTTTAACCTCATGTGCATGGAGTGTCTAGTATCATTACATTATCCGATTATTGATATACTGTAGGCTCTGTATCATGTTCATTTTTTCAATTTCTTAACATTTGTGAACCTAATGGAGGTGCATAATCTATGTTTCTGGACTCTGAAATGAACACAACTTATTGTACAATAATATACTGTATGTTCATTATAAAGATTTCAAACATAAATAGATAGCAAATATATACACTCACCGAACACTTTATTAGGAACACCTGTACACCTTCTCATGGTGGAGGTGGTGTAATGGTGTGGGGAATGTTTTCTTGGCACACTTTGGGCCCGTTAATACCAATCCATCATCGCTTGAATGCCACAGCCTATTTGAGTATTGTTGCTAACCATGTGCATCCCTTCATGTCCACAATTTACCCATCTTCTAATGGCTACTTCCAGCATTATAATGCACCATGTCACAAAGCAAAAGTCGTCTCAATCTGGTTACATGAACATGACAATGAGTTCAGTGTTTTTCATTGGCCTTCCCAGTCACCGGATCTGAATCCAATAGAACACCTTTGGGATGTGGTAGAACGGGAGATTCACAGCTTGAAAGTGCACCTGAAAAATCTGCAGGAATTGTGTGATGCAGTCATATCATCATCGACCAGAATCTCAAAGGAATGTTTCCAACATGTTGTGAAATCAATGCCATGAAGAATTGAGGCTGTTTTAAGAGCAAATGGAGGTCCTACCCAGTATTAGTATAGCGTTCCTAATAAAGTGTTCAGTGAGTGTGTATAAATACACATACATACACACACATACATTTTCATCACACCTTAAGGATTAAGAAATCCTCAGTATGTAATAGAACAGAGTATACCCCACCAACATTAGACAAATATGCAGAAAACACTGAAGCTGTTGAAATATATTTGTAGAAGTCAATTAAATCAATGGTTAGAGTGTAGATTACCTGAAACACTTTACGCCAATTTATAGCAAGGGCAGATGTGTGGTATTCCCAAAATGTTGTCATGTGGGTGTAATTTGAAATCTGCACTTACCTAGTGGCACACAAAGCCAAGCTAACCATTTGGTTAGGAGGTTTTAATGTTAATTGGCAACATTTTAAAAACTATTATTTTGAACTGTGGGATGGTCTGATGCTGACTGTCAACTGTCAATGTTAAGAAAACGTTAATTTTCAACCCATGTGCAATCATATAGTAATGTTAGATGATTAGCATCAAATTACAATCTTATATAAACGTTGAGAAATAACCATCACATAACAACATCTAATAAACTGATAATTCCAACCAACATGTGACTAACCAACAACTGAAGAGTTGGAAATAAAACACTGAAGAATCAAAAATAAGACATATATTGATCGCCAATAATTGCTAACCCTAACCCTATCCCTAACCCTAACCCATATACTTAATAATTACAAATAATAACATATACTTAAAACAATGTGTCTATAGGTTATTGGATGCGTACTGACATTATCATTAACTTTAAATGTAGTCCCCTAACCCTAAACAGTTCAGTACTCACCCAAAATAATTCTCATGGAATTTGTAGAGTTGTGTTATTCATGTCCAAAACTAGAATGAAGAAACATGTACATTTTTTGAAGGAGCGTCTTTGATTAATAATGACTGATAATGATTTGCTCATCCCTGTGTGACAGTCACTCAATCTTATAGGATCCTAGATTCAACCCTGTGATAACCTAGTCATGATTATGTTGTGCTGTTTTAACAGAACCTTTATCTAGCACACAACATCACATTAACATCACAGGTGCAATTTCTTCAGACACATTACAATCGTAAAGGAATTGACAAATGGCGAGGATGCAATTTCTTCAGGGTGTCCGCCACTCATGATCGTTCAACTGTAAATAGGTATACACATTTAAATCAAGGCTAACCCTGCCGCACCTGCCCCACCTGCCCCACCTGCCGCACCTGCCCCACCTGCCCCACCTGCCGCACCTGCCCCACCTGCCGCACCTGCCGCACCTGCCCCACCTGCCGCACCTGCCCCACCTGCCGCATCTGCCGCACCTGCCGCACCTGCCCCACCTGCCGCACCTGCCCCACCTGCCCCACCTGCCGCACCTGCCCCACCTGCCGCACCTGCTGCACCTGTGGAGAATATGCTGGACCTGTTGTACCCTGGATACCCTGGATTCACTCCCCTACAGATACTTTTAATTCAGCAACCTCAAAGCTCACGACTGGTAAACAACCAGAATGGGTAGATGACCCTTAAGGGGCACAGGAAGAATGGTAAAAACCCCTGGTAAAAATGCCAGCCTCCTCCACTACCAATTCCCCATCTCCACAAGTCTACTCCTCAAGTGTGAATCCTGCCTCCAAATGATGAAACTAAGAATCCGAGAAGATACTTTTACTCAATAAAGAGTCTAAAAACTGGATGTTTCAATTGTTTAATCCCAAGATGCATCAGCTGACTACACACAGAATGAGAGTCGCAGCACTCCTAATGTACTCCCATGAAAACACGAGAGCTCCAAGAGATTAGACTTGTAGAAGGAAAGGTACAATGTAGTGAACAGAAACAGCGTCTTTGTCTATGAATGCAAAGTCATATGCTGCTGTCCGCCAGTAAAGCTGTACATTTACATTTACATTTATGGCATTTAGCAGACGCCTTTATCCAAAGTGACTTACAACAAATACATTTGTTTAAGTAAGTGAATCATCTATCCAACAGTCATCATAAGACAAAGTAATCAATGCTCACACCAGGGGCCATTGGCAGTCGTAATGGCAGAAGGCATTTTTTTTATTTTTTATTATTAATTATTAACAGGAGAGAACTTGTACAGGGGGGAAGTGGGGGTGAAGAGGTCTCAAGGGTTAGGGTTAGTACAGGGGGGGTAGTGGGGGTGAAGAGGTCTTTAGGAAGGACTGTTAAGATGTAGCCTGAAGAGATGGGTTTTCAATCTACAGTGGAAGATCAGTAGTGACTCTGCAGTCCTGACAGTGGTGGGAAGCTCATTCCACCAGCAGGGTGCCAGGACAGTGAAAAGCTGTGACCGAGCGGCGGTGCCAGGCGGGCAGCCGAGGTGGAAGAGCGGAGTGGTCATGCAGGGGTTTGGGGGCTAACCATTGCTTGCAAGTAGGGAGGGGCTGTTCCCTTTGCCACCCGGTAGGCGAGCACCAGGGTCTTGAATCTGATGCGAGCTGCTACCGGGAGCCAGTGGAGGGTGCGGAGGAGGGGCGTGACATGGGAAAATTTGGGGAGGTTGAACACCAGATGAGCGGCAGCGTTCTGGATGAGCTGCAGAGGTCTGATGGCGGAGGCGGGGAGTCCGGCCAAGAGTGCGTTGCAGTAGTCAAGGCGAGAGATTACAAGTGTTTGGACCAAAAGTTATGCTGCTTCTCTGGTGAGGAATGGGTATATCCTTCTGGTGTTGTAGAGGAAGAATCTACAGGAGCGTGCTGTCGCTGTGATGTTCGCCACACAGGATAAGTGGTTGTCAAGGATCACCCCAAGGTTCATGGCTGTATGGGAGGAGGTCTCTAGAGTTCTCTACTGTGATGGAGAAGTCTTGGAGAGGGCAGGCGTTCCCTGGGAGGAAGAGCAGCTCAGTCTTGTCAAGGTTGAGCTTGAGGTGATGGGCTGACATCCAAGCAGAAATGTCAGCAAGACATGGCGAGACACGTGTTGCCACCTGTGAGTCAGAAGGAGGGAAAGAGAGAAAAAGTTTAGTGTCATCAGCATAGGTGTGGTAGGAGAAACCATGTGAAGAAATTACAGAGCCGAGAGATTTGGTATAGAGAGAGAACAGTAAAGGCCCAAGGACAGAGCCCTGGGGGACCCCAGTGGTTAGGGCTTGTGGAGAGGACAGCGATCCTCTCCACGTCACATGGTAGGAGCGACCGGCCAGGTAGGATGCACACCAGGAGAGTGCAGAGCCAGAGATGCCCAGTTCTGAGAGGGTGGAGAGAAGGATTGGGTGGTTTACTGTGTCGAATGCAGCGGACAGGTCCAGAAGAATGAGAACAGAGGAGAGGGAGGAAGCTCAAGCGGAGTGGAGGGCCTCCGTGACAGCGAGGAGAGCAGTTTCAGTAGAGTGCCCAGCTTTAAAGCCGGATTGGTGAGGGTCGAGGAAGTTGTTTCTTGAATCTTGAATCTTGAATCTTGTTCTGAAGGAGGTAGTTAGACAGTTGGTTAGAGGCAGCATGTTCAAGGGATTTAAATAAGAAGGAGAGAAGGGATACCGGTCTGTAGTTATGGACAGCAGACGGGTCAAGAGTTGGTTCCTTGAGAAGAGGCTTGACTCTGGCTGTCTTGAAGGCAGCTGGGACAGATCCTGTGACAGATAGAGAGGAATTGATTAAAGTGGTAAGGAACAGAAGGAGGTCTTTGGAGATGGATTGGAGAAGGGGGGAGGGGATAGGATCGAGGGGGCAGGTGGTTGCTCGCTTGGACATGACCAGTTTTAGAACATCATCAGGGGAGAGGAGGGAGAAATCTGCTAAACCAGAGACTGGGTGTTGCACAGTGGGTTTGGGAGGAAAGGTAGCATTGTTGGTGAGAGGTAGAGGGAAGGAGCTGCTAATGTCATCAACCTTCTTTTCAAAGTAGGTGACAAAGTCATCGGCAGACAGAGAGGAGGGAGGAGGGGGAGGAGGAGGGTTGAGGAGTGAGGAAAATGTGGAGAACAGTTTCCTTGGGTTAGAGACAGAGGATTGAATTTTGGAATGGTAGTATAAAGCTTAAGCAGCTGATGCAGATGAGGTGTAGTTAAGGAGGAGGAGAGAGATAAGGGTCTAGATCATCAGGAAGGCCAGATTTTCTCCATTTCCTCTCAGCTGTACTCCCCAATGTTACAGTGTGTCCCAATATCCTACTTTTTACTCTGTTTGCAAGTATACATCTTAATATACAACTCACAGAGTCTCTTACAATAGAAGTAAGAGTATCATCAAGTGTATCATAACAGTTTGCTAGTACAGACATTATAAAATTATAGAGCTAGCTGACAAATGGATGAGTGGTGTGAGATGAAGCTCATCCTCAACCACTAATACAGGGTCAAATTTGGTTTCATGTCTCTGCTAATAGTCTCCCAAATCAGACGTATGTATATATGTGGAATATACCCTCACTGAGCACTGAGAACACTATCCTAATACTGGGTAGGGCCTCCCTTTGCTCTCAAAACAGCCTCAATTCTAAGATGTTGGAAACATTCCTTTGAGATTCTGGTCCATGATGACATGATTGCATCATGCAATTCCTGCAGATCTTTCAGGTGCACTTTGAAGCTGTGAATCTCCCATTCTACCACATCCCACAGGTGTTTTATTGGATTCAGATCCGGTGACTGGGAAGGCCGCTGAAGAACACTGAACTCATTGTCTTGTTCATGAAACCAGATTGAGATGACTTTTGCTTTGTGACATGGTGCATTATCATGCTGTAAGTAGCCATTAGAAGATGGGTAAATTGTGGCCATGAAGGGATGCACAAGGTCAGCAACAATACTCAAATAGGCTGTGGCATTCAAGCAATGATGGATTGGTATTAACGGGCCTAAAGTGTGCCAAGAAAACATTCCCCACGCCATTACACCACCTCCACCATGAGAAGGTAATTCTAATAAAGTGCTCAGTGAGTGTATATATGTGCCCTGCGTAAGTAATGGGACAGTGAAGCATTTCTTCTTCTTTCGGCTCTATACTCCTGAATTTGGGATTTGAAATCAATTAAAATTACCTCATTTTGTATGTATAGTCCCCCTATTTCAAGGTTTAACCTCACAGTGATTGTTATTCCAACTTCTGGAGTGTGGAGCCAAAAGAAGAGAAAATGCTTCACTGTCCCATTACTTACGCAGGGCATTCTATATACACGCAAGAAATCCGGCTATTGTTATTTCTCTGAGCCGCCTCATTTCATTCCTCCATTTCATTCTGAACCCCACATAGCTAAACTCTTGATTTGTCGGGAGAATGTCTTTCTGGATTAATAATTTTTTTCCAGATGTACCACATTAACTGATACGGATGGTTAGACTATTCTGCTAGTGAAGGTGAGGATTGGTGGTTGGGTGATCTCACCCTAAATCTGTGGTTATGGGCCACAGATCTAGGATCAGGGTCTAGGGGCTGGACTGAGGGGCTAGGGTGGGCGGGGCTTGGTGACATGTCACTGGGTCACATGATTCCTGCAGCTCCTGAATTTAATTTCCTCAGACAATGGCCCCATGATCCTTTGCAGCTGTCATTTAAACTTAAGAGATCCCATCAGCTACATCACTGTAGACACAAACACTGCTTGGACACACACACACTCTCTCTTTCTCTCTCTCTCTCCCTCCTGGGCAATCAGCCACCTGACCCTGCAGGTAACCTCATTATTCAGCCACTAGATTGGTCCAGACTTCACAGAACTTCCCAATTGTTTCCCTTATTACTCTTTCAGAGTCTGATCTCGCTGTCCCACTCACACACACTCTATCTGTCTGTCTGTCTGTCTGTTTGTCTGTCTGTCTGTCTCGATGCTGTGTAGAGGAAGCAATCTTTCCTATATGTGTCATCCATAGGCTGAATAATATCACATTGTGGTATGGGGAAAAGGTTGAATATTAATATATTAATATATTATTAAGTTGAATATTTTGTGTAATATCAGGCAACGTTTCCTTGGATGAGTCCTTTCATGAGCCGTGTGTGTGTGTGTGTGTGTGTGTGTGTGTGTGTGTGTGTGTGTGTGTGTGTGTGTGTGTGTGTATGTGTGTGTGTGCACAATATGTTCTAAAACAATATTTGATTCTCGGTAAAACCTATTTTTCTAAGGGTGTACCGTTGAACAGCGACTGAAAGCAAGTATTCAGATGTTGGGTTATTGCTGGGGAAAAGATCATCTGTCTGAAGTGGTCCTGTGTCATCAGTAATGGCCGTTATAGTGGCACAGAATGATCTGTGGTTATGGCCACTTAGATGGACTGGTGGAAGATTTACAACAACATCTTGCTGATTTTCTATCTCTCTCCTACACACACATACGCACACACACACACACACACACACACACACACACACACACACACACACACACACACACACACACACACACACACACACACACACACACACAACACACACACACTAGGCCATTATTATTTGACTCTGATAGCTATGATTTACAGTGCCCAGTATCACAGACTATAGAAAGAACACTAACTACGAGTTCTAACTATAGTACCCCCCGCCGACCATATAAATTGTGTGTATGTCTGTGTGTTTGACTTAGGGCACCTGAGTGAGTGAATGTATGATTCAGTCCATCGTATCCTGCACCAGCTTGCCTGTAATATCTAGAACGTTTGTTACATTATTGTTATCATATCTTAATCTTGTTATTGATGTGTGGCACTATTATTGAGGTGGCATGGGTAGGCAAGTGAGGAGAGAGGGATTATAGGAGGTGCATATTTCTAAGGCCATGCTCCTCTGGACAGAGAGAAGATGTTGAGTGTGGGCACGTGTGTTTGTGTGGTGTATCCTGGTTGTTTAGGCTATGTTTTGTTCCCTATGTGCAGGCTACAGAATGGTTATTCTGGTTATCTCAGGCCTGTCTGGCCATAGACTGACGATATATGGACCCTCCCCTCCCTTCCTCTACCCTCCTGGGCCTATGACTAATCTACCTGTCCATCACTTGTCCTATCCTATCTGTCCCTCAGCCTGGAGAGAGACCTCCTTACCCTCTCCTTCTCTCACTGGTGTATCCCTTGTTCCATGTCTCTATATTACTTTGCTCTTTATCTCACATTTCTCTCTCTATCTCTCTCTGTGCCATCGTTTTCTTCTTTATTTATCGTTACATCTCACTTCTTCACAACTTTAACTCTTTGCTCTCTCTCCCACTCTTTCTCTCAACTTTTCATGTCTGCTCATGTATGAGTATGTCTTGTTTCCTCTCTCTATTCTCAGATCTCCCTCCCTTTCTCTCTGCTGTCTCTCTCTAGCTCAACTCTATCTCTGCCTTCAACTCTATCTCTCTCCTCTCAGATCTCTATATTTCTCTTATTCTCACCCTCCTCCCCCTCCACTTAGTGTGAGTGACAGAGTGCGCTGCTCCCACACTCTCCCTGTGACAGCTTGCCTGGCCTGGGCTGAGTTGGCTAGGGATGTGCTAGAAGAGACCATCCCAGCTCCCCAGGTCTCTCCTCTAGGTCTCTCCACTCTGTTCAGTGGAGAGGTCAAGGTCACAGTGATTAGTGTAAAGCAGCGAGCATGCTATGTCGCGGCTCGCTGCTTTTTATGACTTTAATAACGGCACTTTATAGGCCTACAAGCACTGTTGCTGTGATCCTGGCATGTTTATGAGGATGAAGGCACAGTCCATGTGGACCTATTCTATAGAAATCGCTCCTTCAATCCCATTATTATATTAGGTGTATAGGCCCAACACAGCCTTATCTTTATTAATCATATCTTCATTGTAACTTGTTATTGAAAGCATGAGCTTTGAATGCATGTTGTGAATTTTATGTACATTAATGTATGTGTCATGTAATCTGTATATACTGTACATATGTCTTTATGTGACAAAATGTCAAATGACAAAAAAAGCTATAGCTGATTTAATTTCAGGGCCATCGTGAGATGGTACCAAGATATTGAGACAAAGAAATCCCTAGCAAGTCCTATAGCCTAATGCATTAAATACCATTATAATGCAGTGTGTACCTGTTTGGTCTCCGTACTATACCGCAGTGCAGTATAACCTACGCCTGTTGGCTTTATAGCCTCAATTACCAAAATGTCTTCTAATGCTACAGTGGTGTTTTGCATCCTGTGCCTGCGCCATACATCCCAAGATCTATCTATCTACCCATCTATCCATGTACCTACCTACCTCACTCTCTCTCTCTCTCTCTCTTTCTCTCTCTCTCTCTCTCTGGCTCAAAGAGTGAGAGGGGTGGGGAGAGGGGCAGGGTCTGAAACCCTATCTGATTGGCCGTGGCTTGTTGAGGTACGGTAACGGGGAGAGGCGAATAGTGATGCTGTAGAGCGCGAGCGCAACGGACAGATAGAACTTCACAGGCGGCTAGAGCTGACGTTTGACTCCGCGTTGAATGCGCGAGCTTCTCCCATCTCCCTCTCGCGCCCGCACTTACAGCCACCGTTTCCTGCCTGATACGTATCCTACATCCAACGGTGGGATGGTGGAATGAAGGAGGGATGACTGACGGAGGATGAAAGAATAAAGAGTTCATTCAGAGAGTCAAGTAGCTGTCGCAGAGGACGTAGCTTAATCTACCGGAGAGCTCGCATTGCGCAGCAGGGGAACGGTTACATCTGACTCTAGACTTTTAAATAGGCCTACATAAATATATGCTACATTAACATTAACTATGACAAACACAGTATGTCTCAGCTGATGACTCTCCGGTAGTTCGCTAGGTGTTTGGGGAATAGTCTACATTTTTCCTCTAAATGCTCGCGTACCGTTGGTGCCCTCGCACATCCTTTATTCTCCCTCGACTTTGACCGACCGGCGCGCGCTGTGCGCCTCCCCCTGGTTCTCTCCCACGCGAGTCGAATCTGATGATTTTCCGTGGCCGCTTAACGCGCACGCGCCCGGGCACCTCGCGTTCAGCAGCAGAACCAGCAGCATCATGTCCTCCTCGCGCAAGATCTCTTCGGAGTCATTCAGCTCGATGGGCTCGGACTGCCTCGAGAGCCCCGGGGGAGACGACGGAGATTCCTGTCCCTTCTCGCGCGTTTTCTGGAATGGCAGGAGCCCCGTGGAGAAGCTCGCGTGCCCTTTCGAGGACCAAACGGGACCCAAACGTGCGACCAGACGAAAGCGCGTGAATCTGGACTCGCTCGGGGAGAGCCTAAGGAGGTTAACTGCACCAACGGTAGGGTTTAACGTTAGAGACCGGGGGTCTGGGTTTGGTGATGTTTTTCTCTCTCTATAACCTTCCACTGTATGCTCCAGGATCACCCGAGTGATTGCATAAGAGGCTGTCAGAATACCAATGGTGTGTGTGTGTGTGTGTGTGTGTGTGT
>NC_139653.1:25309950-25322450 GCF_951799395.1 Argentina silus
GCCTTGGGGTGAGCCGATTCCTGCCTGTTCACTGTTGTGTACAGTTCTTTGAGTGCAGTCATAGTGTTCACTTGGGGAGGGATGTAGTCAGCCTAGTAATGATAACCGATGAGAATTCCTGAGGGAGGTAGAAAGGTCTGCATTTAAGCATCAGATATTCCAAGTCAGTAGGAGGAGAGTAGCTCCACATCAGTACACCAATTGTTATTAACCATAAACCATGAACCCCTCCGCCCCTACGCTTCGAATCGATAGTCCGATCATGTCAGTGTAATGAATAGCCGGCTGCATCTGGTATCGATGGAGATAGACACGACTCTGTGA
Source organism: Argentina silus (assembly GCF_951799395.1). Lineage (NCBI taxonomy): Eukaryota > Metazoa > Chordata > Actinopteri > Argentiniformes > Argentinidae > Argentina > Argentina silus. The sequence continues at coordinate 25,310,275 of NC_139653.1, forward strand.
AGATGAGCGTGTTGCAGTCCTTGATGTCTTGTTGGAAAGTAATCCTCCCCCTGAGTCCATCCAGCTTGTTGTCCAGTGACTTGCGGCGTCTCTGTCTGACCATGATACCAGCCCTCCATCCCCTGCGGCGTCTCCTTCGCCGGCGCCCGCCAGGTAAACAAAGGCCTTGTAGGTCAGCGAGAGATGTAGCAATGGGATCCGTGTGCGGTAGGTCAAAGTTATGGTGAGTAAAAATAGATCTTATGTCCAGAAGAGCTTGTCGGTCATAGGAAATAAGAGCAGCAACTTGCTGCACACAAAGGGCAATAATAAGTAACAAAATAGTAATAAAATAGCGAAATTGAACAGGAGCAGATCCGATTTTAGCCATTTGCGGCGCCATCTTGGCGTGGCGCCATGTGTGTGTCTGTGTGTGTGTGTGTGTGTGTGTGTGTGTGTGTGTGTGGGTGGGTGGGCGAGTCAGAAACATAGACTAAAATTAGCCTCTTGTATAACAGCATCTGAACTGATCTGCCGTCAGCTCTGTCAGGAAGCTAAAGCAGCTCTAGGCTGCGTTGTTCTCTCCTCCTCACCCTCTTCTCTTACTCTTATTTGATCACATTTGATCATTTATACTTATCCTGCTTGTTGTTGTGTTCCTCTAGCTACAAGGGTTATCTCTTTCTTCTTTTGCTCTTTACTCCCATTCTTTTCATGTTAGATCTCAGTTCCTTTCTTAATGTTTCCTATTCCCATTTCCTCCTCTTTTTTCCTGGGTGGGTTTGTTTTGTTACTAGGAGCATATATGTATGTTATTGTTCTGTTCTTCTGTTGTCTTGTCTGTTCTTTTCCTGAGGGGTATACTACGAAGCGAGCAAAGGGACTAAATTTAGCTCCAACTCGGGATAACCAATGTCATGAAGGTGACTCAAGCTTTAGCCAGGTAGATTCCTATAGAACTTCCGAGGCAGGCTAACTGCACATTATCCTGAATTTGTGCCCTATGCCGCATAATCGCCCTCCCTCTCACAAATAATTGTGTAATTTCATTAAAAGCCATATCAGAGGCTTATTGCACAAAAGATGACTGATACAAATATATTTAGCAAATATTATCGTGCTAAAATATCATCAAAATGATCGCTGATACATGTAGGCTGACAGAGTAAAATAACATAAGAATGCATTTGATACTTAACGTATGAACATTGTATGAAAACATTTTTATAAGGCATGGTGAATACGGTTGATTCAAGCTGGATTTAAGCAAGCTAAATTAGCTGACATTCGATGATTGTGTTTGATAGCATCTGTTTTGAGCAAACACTGATCAGTACCTTTCAATACCTGTTGCATGATGGGGATAAAATCTGTCCGACTTGCTAAAAAAATCTGACTGCTTGAGAGTCACACGGTTTTTAGTGCAAGGCGCTGTGCAGCCCCGCAGTCACTTCTTGCTTCATTGTGGGAGGCACTTTTTATGACCAATAATGAATGTTTTCTTGACACATAACCTAGAAACCCCTTAATGCCGTGATGTGTAGACTTTGGCAGGATAAAATCATGATGGTATTTGAGATGTATGTTCAGTTGATGGTTGTGTTATGTGGCGATTTTTAAATAGAACTCATAGGACGTTCTATTGAGGATGTCAATAGCAGCCATGTTTTCAAGCTGTGCAGTCAGAATTGGACTTCATTGTCCAACTTGGGACTGCACAGATACACTGCCCCCGCCTGTTCTCGCCTAGCCACACCTGAATTCTAGTTGGGTCCAATATTTGAAGTCAATCAGCCAATTGATTTCGGCAACAATGAAAACGTGTCACAGACTTACTGCTTTCTGCATTGACATCAGTGTTCGAATGAGGGGCAGAACGTATCCTATCGATTGAGGGGCAGCAATATTTAAGTCTGGCTTGAATTGAATCAGGATCCATGTTCGTGACATCGAGGAAGCCCGAACCTGAACTTGCCGATAACTGAAGCCAGCTAACTTTAGATAATCATGAATATGTAAAGCATGATTCGTAGTATAGCCCTCAAGTAGTTTGTTGTCTTCTTTTGGGACTAGCTGATAGACAAATGATTATAGTTTAAAGGCTAAATCCGAAGTTGGTGAATCAGCGATAAGCGGTAGTCGCACTGCTCAGTCGCTGCTCTTCTCTGTCTTGGCGCCCCAGTGGTGGAATTAGCTCCCCACCACTGTCAGGATGGCAGAGTCACTACCTACTGTATCTTCCACCTGATACTAGACCTATCTCTTTACTTTACACCTGGGCGCCTCCTCCTCAGGCCTCTCCACCCCCTAACACCCTATTGTACATTACCTGACAGTGATTTTTTTTTTTCTTTTGGCTCTACACTCCAAAAGTTTGGATTTGAAATCAAACAATTACTATGAGGTTAAAGTGGATATTCTCAGCTTCTATTTGCTCTTAATATCTTGCATTGATTCTAGGCTTTGCCTTTGAAGTCTGTTATTGGTGTCTGTCAACATGAGGATCAATTATGAGGCTGAAATTTAAGTTGGCCAAGGAAGACTTCTGCAATGGATGCTCACCATGTTTCAGAAAACCCCCCAAAACAACTATCCCACAGATCAGGAACACACTCCAGGAGGTTAGTGCGAATGTGACAGACTATAATCCGCAGAAGACATTAGAAGAACTACAGAGCTGCACTGCAAGGTGCAAACCAATAGTTAGCCACAAAAAACAGGATGGCCAGGTTACGGTTTGCTAAAATGTAAAGGTATTGTGCACAGATAAGACATAGATTAACATGTACCAGAGTGATGGCAAAAGGAAAGTGTGGAGAAAAAAAGAACTGCACAATATCCACAGCATACTACCTCATCTGTGAAATATGGTGGAGGGGGTGTTATGGATTGGGCATGTATGGCTTCCACTGGAACTGGCTCACTTGTCTTCATTGATGATGTAACTGCTGATGGCAACAGCAGGATGAATTCTGAAGTGTACAGAAACATCTGATCAGCCCAAGTACAAGCAAATGCCTCGAAACTCATTGGACGGTGCTTCATAATACAGCAGGAAATGACCCAAAACATATTGCCATAGAAACTAGCAAGTTTTTCAGGTCCAAAAAGTGGAATGTTGTTGACTGGCCAAGTGAATCTCCAGATTGAAATCCTTGAACATGCATTTAATTTAATTTAATTTTTCTGAAGAAGAGTCTTATGGCCAAATCCTCCTCAAAACAAGCAACAACTGAAGACGGCTGCAGTACAGGCCTGGCAGAGCATCACTAGACAATATACCCAGTGTCTGGTGGAGTCAACGGGTTGCAGACTTCAGGCAGTTATTGTCGACAAAATACTAACATCAGCACTTAATTTGGACATTTGATAAAATTACTTTTGGGTACCCTGAAACAATGGGACGATGCAAACAAAGTGTAATTTCTGAATGGTGAAACCAATATGTACAAATACCATCAAATAAAGGCTGAGAATCTCTACTTTAATAGTAATTGTTTGATTTCAAATCCAAACTTTTGGAGTGTAGAGCTAGAAGAAGAAAAAATTACTTCCGCAGGGCACTGTAAATATAGCTGCGACCCATGATCTAAGCTATGGCACAATATTGCTCAGAAAAATAACCACAAGGTTTTTTCGATTGACCAATATAAAGTCTGAGAAATGCTCATGAAGTATTCTGTTGTTTTTTCAAAGTTGTAGCATACTTTAAACATATTCTCCAAAGCAGCTTTGCATATCTAATAAAAAATGTGAAAGAATAATAAAATGTTATATGTTTCATTAGATTACCTAAAACAACATGGCTGCTATAAACCAAAAACTCAGAATACCGCCACCCTGTGGTCAAACATAACCATTCTCTAGGGGTTAGGTGAACACATACCCCTGCCATATTTCATGACTCCACATCAACCAGATTAAGAGATACAAATATGTGCTTTATAGTGCCACCATGTAACAAATCAAAATATGCCTGCACATGTAAGGTCCTGAGAGTGTTAGACATACAGTATGTTTGCGAAGTTTGGTAGTGATGCACCCACCACATCTGATAACTAAGCATGTAAATAATATGACACATCCTCATTAAAGTTAATTGGTTCAGTGGCCATGTTGTTTATGTCAGTAGACCCTGGTTCATAGATGCGGTATATGAATTTCCATGTAGATCGGTCAAGCAGTTGCAGAGGAGATGTCATTTGAGTGTTTTTCAGAGAGAGACAGACGTATGTACCCAATTTCTGAATTCTCTGACATACAGGGTGAGGGTTGTGGCTTTTCCAAATGTGCACGTTCAATTGCACGGTATTGCGCCACGTTGTGGCCAGATGGCATGACAATGCATGACACAGTGTATATCTGCACAGCTTCGCTACTTAGCACAAGAACCTCCAGGCCCTCATTACTAACCAAAGCCTCCAGAGTGACGCCTGGGGACGTCCATTGTTTGACATTAGTATTTTCAGTGTAATCACCATGCAAAAAGAATGCACTGGTTGTGTTAAGTCAGGACTTAACAATCATTAGAATACCACATTTTGTATTTTAAAGAGCTACATATTGAATCTAACATAATGACAGACATAATTGGTGTATCTGTAAAAAAACACACCACAATTTCCTAAATGTAATCAATTTTATTTGTACATTGAATAATAAGAATAAGAAATAACAATAAGAAACTGAAAGTATATGCAACAATACTTTTTTTTTGATGAATAAAACAGTAAACAAGTATTTCAGCCCACAGTCAAAAAGGTAAAAAAAACAACAACAAAAAACTAATGTGAAGCAATATTAACATTGTAATTAAATATAAGTGTACATGTATGCAAGAAGGTCTATACACCAGTACTTTGTTTAAGGTTAAAGAAGTTTAAGTGGATACAAAATAGCTTCTTCTTTCAGCAGCTATGCTCCTCTATGCAAAGGCATCAGCTAAGTCCACAGCCAAATCTGTCGGCTCTCATGCTCCCAAATTCAACATTTAAAACAAAGCTTTGGATGTTTCTTTGTGCAAGATTCACAGACAAGTCCGTTGCACATTCCACTTGTGTCTCGGATTTTGTTCCGTTTGCATCTGCCCAACTGACACTGTCTCTTTGCGAGCTGGGGTGCGGGTTTGGAGTGTGTTGGGCTGGGGTTGATTAGTTGGAACAAGTGGAGGCCCTGGTGCTGCTTTCCTGGCCCTCATAAAATTTCCCCTTAGCTTGTCTGCCAGACAGAACATGAACTCCCTCCTGCTTATGTCCTTGTTCATGCGTTGCTTGAACAAAATGTGCGGGATGATACAGGCGAGGTTGAGCATGTTGTAAAACACAGCAAAATACCAGCGACGACTTCCTCCCTTCACTGAATACAATCTGGCCATCTGGTTGAGCACATCCACACCAACTTATGGAATAGAATAGAATAGAAACAGTTAAAAGTTAAAGTAGAAAATAACAACATATTTGGTACAATAAATGCACACAGTACATGTGAAGTTCTGCACAGAGGGCGGAAGCTCCCGTCTCAGTTTATTTATGATTCTGACCAGACTTGTTGTAATCAACTTGTTTGCAAGGGAAAATGATGTAAATAAGTTGTCCGTGGTCACATTTCTTCCTTTGCACAGGAAAGACTTCAGACGTCAGTTTCATCGGACACTCGCTCACTTTTCCCCAGGTATGGAAAACCATTCAGGATATAGTTGGTGTCCATGTCGATGGCTAACCAAGTTTAGTGTTTGTTTTTTGTGTGAGTTTAGTGTGAGTTTTTTTGGAAAGAATTGCTCATCAACAGTGATGTTGTCTCCTGGCTTATTACAAGCAATCAAGTTATGCACAAAAGGGTTCCAAATGTCTGTAATTATGGCAAATCTGTCCATCTCCTTGCACATGGGTCTCTTGTCATCAAAACACAGGAATCACTTCATTTTACTGAAGCGGTTCCGTGGCATAGTCTCTGTGAAGACAGGCACGTGCCCATCCTCAATTCTCCAAAAGCTCTCCAATTCCATGGACCAGCGGATATATAGGAGACAAATGAATGCTTGCAGTTCACAACAGACATGTCCCATGTATTGTCTCATTTGACCTGATGTGCCTCAGCAACAGTATAGTCTATTGCAATGTCCCCATGTCAAATAAACAATGGAAACAGTCGAGTGCACTGTTGATTTTTCCTCTTGCGTGAGCTGTAGGCCCTGACCTCTCCATAATGACATTGTATGATGCCATTCTACCTGCTGCGTTGTTGCCTACAGGCTGTTCTATCCTAACTGTCCCATCCTTTCCAGTCTGCTGTCTCACCATGGCTGGTGGTGACACCGGCTGAGTAGGTTCAGTTATGTTTTTTTTGCGCAAAGCCGGAGGTGTTGGAGAATCGCCTTGCTAGCCAGTTTGTCAAATATTGCTAGCTTATATTTTAATTTTCAAACTGAGTAGATACTGCTAAACTTCTTAGTTATACTGAAAGTTGTGTGGTTAAACCAATTCAAGAGAGAGATTTTCCAAATGTGTGGTAATTTTACTGTTTTACTTGAGAGTAGCCATGATTTTTTGGCGCTGAAACTGCCTATTTTCGTCCACCATTTTCCCTGTCTGAAGTCTTGTTGGCCCACTTACATATCTTAGTCCAAAATCTATATTGGGTAAATCAGGAAGACATTTTTGGAACTATTTGAAGCCTCCAGTAATTTCATTGGCACCACTCTTCTATTATACCACTCTGATAATAATAATAAGAAAACCAGCAATTACAGTGGGGTTTCAGTCCTTCAGGCTTGAACCCCTAATAATAAGAACCCTAACAATTACAATAGGGTTTCAGCACTTTGTGCTTGAACGCCTTATAAAGTTACCTCACAAAGAATGTTCTGGTGATAAACAGTGGTCTGTTTATGGCATTGGTAGAGATAAAGAATGAGAGAGAGATGGAGAGAAGGGGAGAAAGACAGGGTATGTGCTTGTGAGAGATATTTGTGTGAAATGGAGAAAAAGGGGGAGAGAGAGAGAGGGGTCATGGTCTGACATTTTCAGCAGAAAGGGCAGAAAGTGGACGCGACAGGGCAGCGTAGAGGTGTATGTGTGTGTGTGTGTCTGTGTGTGTGTGTGTGTGTGTGTGTGTGTGTGTGTGTGTGTGTGTGTGTGTCCACCAGGTCCACCAAGGTCAAACTGCAGCTTTGTCTCGTTCTTTTTCCGTTCTCTATTTTTATCCCCCCCCTCTCTCTCTATATATATATATATATATATATCTTTCTTTCTATCATTGTGTTTTCTTTCTTACCATTGTCTATTTTCCTCTCTTCTATTTTATTTTTCTCTCCCTTTCTTATTTAATTTCTAGTTGTTTATCCCTCATTGTCTCATTCTTTCTTTCTTTTTCCTTTTCTTTTTGTTCTCTGTTTCTCTCTAGTCCTTTCGGTCATTCTCTGTGCTGCAGAGAGCCCAGGCCTCCTACTGTGGTTATACACTTGTCTGCACACAGAGACACATCTTATTGACATGCCGTCAAGACCACAATCGTCTTACCAGTAACTTACACTTGCCTCGCTTCAACCCCCTTCGACCCCTCACTCTTTACTAGAGAATTCCCTCTGCCTCAGCCCTCTCCCACCCTCCTCATCTTTGTACCAAAACCCCCACCAATCCCTCTGCCTCAGCCCTCTCCCACCCTCCTCATCTTTGTACCAAAACCCCCACCAATCCCTCTCCTCCAGCTGTGTACAATTTGTATCTACGTCATATGCCAACGACCTCTTTAACATTGTTGAAATAGCCTTTACAGAGTTGTGTGTTCTGTGCATCAGCTTATTTTTTGTATTGTTAGGTGTGGGCTGATGACATTATCCCTAGTCCTGAACTGCATCACTGATAGACGGTTGTTTCATTATCTCTAGTCTGTTAGCATTGATGTGTTATTGACTTGTGGCAGTGATAGTGTGTAACTTCTCGCCCTGTTCCTTAGTTTATGTTTGTCTTTGTTCATGTTATTCATTCATTGTTTCCTGTTTTATTTTGTTTTTCTCACCTTGTCTCTCGTTTCAGACACTTCACCACCTGCCCTTGTGTGTTTCCCGCCTGTGTGATTGTCTACCCCGCCCTGATTGGCTTCATCTGTTCCTCATCATCCTTCCCTGTGTATTTAGTCTGTGTTCCCCTGTCTCTGTGCCAGTTCGTCTTTGTACCTTTGTGTCATACGTCCCAGCATTTCCTAGTGATAAGTATTCCTGGTTTTTAATCTCCGAGTGTGTTTCTGACCTTTTTACTTACCCCTTATCGGATTATCTGTCTGCCTTTTTGTACTGCCTACCTGTGTACCAAACCCTGCTTACCTTATCCCCTTCCTGGATTATCTGCCTGCCCACTGGCTACCTGTGTACTGACTCTTTTTAAAGACTGTTCTATTGGATTTAAGTTTTTGTCTCCGAGTCGTGCATTCGAGTCCTCTGCCTGAGTACTCCTGCCATTACAGTATGAACTGGCCCACCATGGACTCAGCCGGTTCAGACACTGTGTGCTTCAATCACAGGGAAATCAGATTCGTCACCATGACGAGCTACTTACCTCTATCTGCCAGGGGTTGAGTGAGCTGACAGAACACCACAAGGGTTTCCAGGCTTCCATTGGTGGCCAGGTTAGCCAACTGGCTGGCCAGATCCAGCAACTGGTGGCGCGCCTTGAGACTCTTGTCAATTCTCTTCCAGTCCCGACGCCAGTCCCGAACCGTGATCCAGCCCCTGTCTCTGCTCCTGTTTCGGCTTCAGCTTCTACTCCTATGTTCACACGGCCAGCACCGGCTCCTCACCTCTCCAGACCTGAGCAGTTCTCCGCATTCCTGGTCCAGTGTGGGCTGCACTTCAAGCTACGTTGTCATTCCAAACAGAAGGAGCCAAGATCACCCACCTTACCGGCAGAGCTGAAGCTTGGGCCATGGCCGAGTGGGCTAGGGATTCTCTAGTCTGCTATTCCCTGGAGGTTTTCACTGACACTCTCTGCAGGATATTCTTGCCAGGGCAAGAGGCGGGTTTCCGATTACGCCATTGAGTTCCGCAACCTGGCAGCAGACAGTGGCTGGAACTCCTCTGCCATGTTCGACGCTTTTCTTCATGGTCTTTCCGATCCCATCAAGGACCAGTTGGCACCTCTAGAACTTTCCCCTGACCTGGATTCCCTACCTATTGCTCTTCTTCGTGGCATCCTCCCCAACGGCCATTCCTGGCGGCTGACTCTTCATCGCCCCCTACGGTTTTGGAGGAGCCCATGCAGGTGGGGAGAGCCAGGCTCACTCCCGAGGAGTGCCAGCATCGTATACAGGAGGGCAGATGCATCTACTGCGCTCAGCTGGGTCATTTCATGTCAGGGTGTCCAGTAAGTCAAGGCTCATCAGTGAAGAGGAGGGTGCTGGCGAGCTGAACCATTTTTTCTGCTAACCCCTCTTGTTGTTTCACTCCTGCTTCAGTGTCTCCTCAACCTCTGGCCTCTGTATCTCCGGAGCCTCCAGTGCCTCTTAGGTCTCCTGTCTCCTCACACTTCCTGGTTTCAGCAGATTCCGACTTCCTGGATCTTTTTAGTGTTACCTTGATCTCAAGGAGGTATTCAATAAGACCTGTGCATCCTCTCTACCCCCTCATCAGTCCTACGACTGCTCTATAGACTTACTCCCAGGAACTTCTCCTCCCAGAGGGCGTCTCTATTCTTTGTCGGCCCTAAGAGGGAGGCTATGAAGGAGTACATTGACTCCTCCCTTGCTGCCGGTATCATTCGCCCATCCTCTTCTCCTGCTGGGGCTGGCTTCTTCTTCGTCGACAAGAAGGATAAGATGCTTCGTACCTGCATCGACTACCAAGGCCTGAAAAACGTTACCATTAAGAACAGGTACCCCCTCCCTCTTATGTCCAGCACGTCCACTAAGTTCTCCAGCGCCTCCTCGATAACCAACTCTTCGTGAAAGCCGAGAAGTGTGAGTTCCATGCCTCCACCGTTGCTTTCCTGGGTTTCATCATCTCAGAGGACAACATTCATATGGACCCTGCCAAGGTCGGTGGTGTTGCTGAGTGGCCCACGCCTACCAGTCGCAAGCTAGTGCAGCGTTTTTTGGGTTTTGCACATTTTTACAGACGGTTCCTCAGAAACTTTAGCACTGTTGCTGCTCCACTGCTTGCCCTCACTGCCTCTGCTGTCATATTCCAGTGGTCTCCCCAGGTGGACCAGGCTTTCCGGAGGCTGAGGGAGAGCTTCACCTCGGCACCCGTCCTCACTCTCCCAGATCTCCGTCAACATGTCCGAGGTGGATGCCTCGGACATGGGTATCAGGGCTGTCCTCTCCCAGCGGTCTCAAGATGACAAGCTCCATCCCTGTGCTTTCCTCTCCCAGAAACTCTCTCCTGCCAAGAGAAATTATGATAAATAGTGAGCTGTTGGCCGTCAAGGCGGCTCTGGAGGAGTGGCGCCACTGGTTAGAGGGGGCCGTCCCTTCCCAGTGTCCAAGATTATTAACCCCGTGGCTGTACGACTTCGACTCCCCAGATCCCTGAGGGTGCAGCCCACCTTCCGTGTGGCCAGGGTCAAGCCAGTGAAGGAGAGCCCCCTGGTTTCCGCCTCCAGGCCCCCCCCACCCCCCTGGTTCATTGATGGAGGGACGGTATACACAGTTAAGCAGCTCCTGGCAGTTGGTTCCTGGCAGTTGGGTCGTGGATGGCAGTACCTGGTGGACTGGGAGGGGTACGGTCCTGAGGGGAGATCCTGGGTCTCCACCAAGAACATCATGGATCCAGGTCTCATCCGGAATTTCCACCAAGCCCATCCTGACCTTCCGGGGATGTCAGGTGCCGTCCCTAGAGGGGGGGTACTGTAACGTCTCGCCCTGCTCCTTAGTTATTTGTTTGTCTTTGTTTCATGTTATTCATTCATTGTTTCCTGTTTTATTTTGTTTTTCTCACCTTGTCTCTCGTTTCAGACACTTCACCACCTGTCCTTGTGTGTTTCCCGCCTGTGTGATTGTCTACCCTGCCCTGATTGGCTTCATCTGTTCCTCATCATCCTTCCCTGTGTATTTAGTCTGTGTTCCCCTGTCTCTGTGCCAGTTCGTCTTTGTACCTTTGTGTCATACGTCCCAGCATTTCCTAGTGGTAAGTATTCCTGGTTTCTGACTTTGCCTTTTTGCTTATCGGATTATCTGCCTGCCTTTTTGTACTGCCTACCTCTGTACCAAACCCTGCTTAATCTACCCCCTTCCTGGATTATCTTCCTACCCACTGACTGGCTACCTGTGTAACGAACCTTTTTGAAAGTAAAGACTATTCTATTGGAGGTTTTTGTCTCCAAGTCGTGCATTATGTGTGTTATATTGTTATATATTATATTGATTGTAGTGTTTATATGGTTCTGTGTTATATTGGTTGTAGTATTTATATGGTTGTGTGTTTATATGGTTGTGTGTTATATGGTTGTGTGTTATTGGTTGTAGTGTTTATATGGTTGTGTGTTATATGGTTGTGTGTTATATTGGTTGTAGTGTTTATATGGTTGTAGTGTTTATATGGTTGTGTGTTATATGGTTGTAGTGTTTATATGGTTGTGTGTTATATGGTTGTAGTGTTTATATGGTTGTGTGTTTTATGGTTGTGTGTTTATATGGTTGTGTGTTATATTGGTTGTGTGTTTATATGGTTGTAGTGTTATATTGGTTGTAGTGTTTATATGGTTGTGTGTTATATGGTTGTAGTGTTTATATGGTTGTGTGTTATATGGTTGTAGTGTTTATATGGTTGTGTGTTTATATGGTTGTGTGTTATATTGGTTGTGTGTTTATATGGTTGTAGTGTTTATATGGTTGTAGTGTTTATATGGTTGTAGTGTTTATATGGTTGTGTGTTATATGGTTGTGTGTTTATATGGTTGTGTGTTATATTGGTTGTGTGTTTATATGGTTGTAGTGTTTATATGGTTGTGTGTTTATATGGTTGTGTGTTTATATGGTTGTGTGTTTATATGGTTGTAGTGTTTATATGGTTGTGTGTTTATATGGTTGTAGTGTTTATATGGTTGTGTGTTATATGGTTGTGTGTTTATATGGTTGTGTGTTATATTGGTTGTGTGTTTATATGGTTGTAGTGTTTATATGGTTGTGTGTTTATATGGTTGTGTGTTATATTGGTTGTGTGTTTATATGGTTGTAGTGTTTATATGGTTGTGTGTTATATTGGTTGT
>NC_139653.1:25327450-25334950 GCF_951799395.1 Argentina silus
TGTGTGTGTGTCTGACAGTTACATAAAAAGGTACCACCTCATGCACCCCCAGTTTTTTCAGGTTTCAGTTTTTTCATCTGCATGTGTGTGTTTGTGCCATGCATTTTTATTCTCTCAGTGCCAGCTGGTTGTGCCATTCAGTCAATGACACTGTCACAGAGTCAACACAGCAAGAACAAAACAGCAGCACCATGCTGCGTCGTGTGTGCGTGTGTGGGGTTGGTTGTTTTTGAGCAAGCTCACCTTCACCCAGAGTCCACCTTTACAGCAACCAGTGATAACTTCACAAATACTGTTCTCTCTCTCTCTGTCTCTCTTTTTCTCTCTCGCATATGGATGAGAGGGGAGGGGCAGGGCAGACGGAAGTGTGTGTGTGTGATTATTATTTATGAGGCTGATTCCCCCCTCGTTCCCTGTAACCCCCAGGGCCAAGTGATTGACAGCTTCGTTGTTATGCCAGTAGGGATTTCTATCAGTCTGTGAGGTGGTTCTGTTGTGTCTGACATGTATTCTGTCTGTGAATAGTTCCTGTAAGTGCTGCAGCTGAACAACTATCAGTACTGTAGGTAAACAGTGTCTGGCAGTCACTTTGCTGCCTCACTTTGCCTGGGCTTTGCCTGTTGGGGATGTATGCATTAGTGCATGTAAGTGTATGTGGTTTGAATAACATCTGACTCTCACTGCATTCAACATAAAGGAATGTGTCAGATGTGTAGAAGCTTAGAGTTGATTGTATGGGGTTTGAACCAGCAACCCTCTGGTTACTAGTCTAACCTCTGGGATAAATGCAGCTTATACAACATCTGCCTTTAGTTTAGCCAGGAGAAATACATGATGGGTGTTTGCCTATGCATCCCTTTGGCTGGTTATCAGCTATTGCCCCTACTCTGTAGAGACAGATGGAGGGATGTGATCATCTCATAACAGCCAAAGGAGAGAGGGACATCATTTATTAATCTCTCTATTCATTCCCATTCTGCTGCCATTCTAAGGTGACATTTCAGAGAAATAAGGAGAGAGAGGGAGAGGAATGAGAGAGAGAGGGGGGTGTTACGGATGGGGGCGTACTTCCCAGTGCGGTCCCTAGGTGTCTCCCTCCGGCCGCCCACTGTACTGTCTCACTCACTCACTCACTCACTCAATCATAGACTTATTACCTGCACCTGTGTGTGTGTGTGTGTGTGTGTGTGTGTGTGTGTGTGTGTGTGTGTGTGTGTGTGTGTGTGTGTGTGTGTGTGTGTGTGTGTGTGTGTGTGTGTGTGTGTGTGTGTGGCTATCTATTCTGCCCCCCACATTGAGAGCCCATCCTCTGAGGAGACAAATGGCTGTGAGCTCTATGGAATGTCTTGAGGAGTGTCAGAGCTGTGATGTCATCAGTATAGGAGTGATAAGATGAATGGTGGTTGTGTCTCCTTGACAACAGCTCCTAATTTAAATACTGTGGTTGTAAAATGATATAAAAGCAGAGGTCAGGGAATAGCTTGTTCTCTTTCTTGGTCCTGTCATGAGGTTCTCGTCATGAGTTGTGAGTACCATTGTTTTGAATGACCTGTGGTCATCTCTCTATCTCTCTCTCTGCAGCATATTGGATGACTGTCATTCATATTCCACTCACCCAGCTCAATGTAACATCGATAGGTTTAGGCTATTAACATACCCACCCTGGGCATGATACTCGAATATGCCTACCTTACACCCATCATGAGGTTGCTACAACCTAGCCTACAAAAATTAACGTTTATAACTCAGGTGCACAGGAGGAGAGTTACCTTGGAGTAATCAATGTGACAGTGACACATTCAATACTGCCTTGCACACTGTTGCCTGCATCTAGCTGATCTGATCACACACACTTTCATAGCAGCCACATACAGCATGGCTTTGATGATTGATTCTTTCTCACATTCCATGTACACTTCTCCTCTCAGCTTTTCCCTTCGCCAAATCTTCATACAATAACTGCTGCAATAACCACTACACAGCCTAGTTAAGAAACTAGTCTAACGCGTTTAACATACAATTCCAATCCACGGAAAGCAACAAGGAGTCTAGTAGTTACACTGGAGGGCCTCAATGGCAATACATTAATAAAACAGAAAGCTTGAGTCGGAGGAGTTGCAGTGCTGGATAGCCTAGCCAGCTAGCTAATATAATAAGCTTTCCTCTCTGTTTGAGTCAGGATGTTGAGTAGGCTAAATTAGCTGCATTAGCTAAGTAAGTGATAGGAAAACAATATAGCTTTCTCGCTCTTTCTTCTTCTGCTCCTTCTCCTTAATTTCTGTAGAAATACATTTCTTATGTATTGTTAAACTTCTGTCTACTACTCATCACACTTTGTGTACTAGTAGTGCTATCTTTAGCTTATCTTTACTTATTAATTCTCTGATCCTTTGGATGGGGAAGATGTTAGTTCATACTGCAAGAGCAATGATTGGAGGACGTCCTCCAGAATAAAGGGGTGAGAACCACGAGCCTCCTAGGTTTTGTGTTGAAGTCAATGTAGCCAGAAGAGGACAGAAAATATTTGTCCTCTGGCTACACCATGGTGCTACCCTAAAGGGTGTTGTTGAGACTACTCTGGACCTTCATTGCAAAAAAGTGGGTTTTAATCAGGTATTTGGTAAAATTTTTCAGAAATCTGAGTAGGATGGTCCTCCCCTTTCCTCCTCCCCCGTGTGTGTGTGTGTGTGTTTAGCCTACGGTCGTGATTAATTCACCGGCCTTTTATCTAGAAATAGACTGGCCTAGCCGTGCCCTGTAGCCTCTCTCTCTCTCTCTCTCTCTCTTATTGCTTCATTTGTCGAGGAGAGGACAAGACCACCACTTCAGCCAGATAAATGCTTTTCAGTGTGCGTGCCCTCAGAAAGAACATTGTATCCAGATAAAGTATGGCTTTGACAGTAACCACAACGTCTCCTTTTGCATCAGCCTAAGAATAGGACATCATCATTGGGTGATTCTGAGGCGCAGCATGTTTGGATTGGTTTCTGTTCAGACTCTTATACATAGTGTGCTGACTCACAGCAGAGCTTATGCAAAGAGAGAGAGAGAGAGAGAGAGAGAGAGAGAGAGAGAGAACTTGGTACTCCTTAGCACAGCTGTTCAATATCCCAGACTTACATCTGTCCATCTGTACAAGAGCACAGCAGCGAGAGATCAGAATAGCACACCTTTGCCCTCTCTCTCTTTTTCTCTCTCTCTTTCCCCTCCCCTCTCTCGCTCATTGCCATGGTTACGCTGCGATGTGCTGGCATGCGCTCAGTGTCATTGGCAACCGTGGTGATGAGATGCTGAATGGATCATTAGAGATCTGTTGGGATCTGTGTGTGTGCGTGTGTGTGTGTGCGTGTGTGCGTGTGCACATGCCTGTTTCTGTGTGTATACTGGTTTATTATGGACCAACATGTTATTGATATGTAAATGGATGATACAACTGGAAATGAATGAATGATTATATATTTACTGAAATAGGCTGTGAACTATTCCAACTCATCTCATACAGATACAGACTTTTCTATGACATCCTAGTGAATGTTCAACTCACAACCTCTCTCTCTCTCTCTTTCCCTTTCTCCCTTCCTATCTCAGTTGCGTATAGGTATTCACACAGGGTCAGTGTTGGCTGGGGTAGTTGGTGTGAGGATGCCGCGGTACTGTCTCTTTGGAAATAACGTCACACTCGCCAGCAAGTTTGAATCTGGTAGTCATCCTCGCTGTATCAATGTCAGCCCAACAACATACCAGTGAGTACCCAAGAACACAAACGCATGCACAAAAACACACACACACACACACACACACACACACACACACACACACACACACACACACACCGGTATGAAAATCTGTTCCGAAAACCGTATTCTAGGTCACATGGAAAGTTAAATTAAAGAGGATTTTCTAGCACAGTATAGTAAATCGAGTTGGTTCAGGGTTAGTTACGTGTTTTCGGAATATGGCCATTCTGACATAAGTTATAAAAACCTAAATATATATATACTCTTTGTATGAAGTAAAATGAATGAAAGTCACTGTGTTTGAAAGATGTACTCTAAAACACACACGCAAACACAGATACACACACATATCCATACACACACACACTGAAGTATTTTGTGAGTCAGACAGAGGCTGCCTGTGGAGACACTGAGATGAGAGCAGATCTTACTGCTCTCTCTTTCTCGCTCTCTCTCTCTCTGGACTGTGAGGGAGAGTGAGAGTCATACGGGTTGCCTTGGTAACCTGCCTTTATTTTTTCTCGTCCTCTCCTTTGCATCACTTGTTAACACATGATACAAAAACCAATAATTGTTTAAGTTCATACCTGTGTATGTGTGTGTGTGTGTGTGTGTGTGTGTGTGTGTGTGTGTGTGTGTGTGTGTGTGTGTGTGTGTGTGTGTGTGTGTGCGTGTGCGCACGCGCACTATGAGCTGGGCTCTGGAACATAATACTATACTACAGCCAAATAATACCGTACGCACACACACACACACACACACACACACACACACACACACACACACACACACACACACACACACACACACACACACACACACACACAGGCAAGATGACCATATTTTTGTCTGAGTGGTGTACATTTTTACTGCAAAAGGTTTTTTAGATAGTTTGTTCGTGTTTTGTGTTTTTAACCTTCATCTCCTTTTTTCTTCTCTCCATAGGCTACTGAAAGATGATCGCTCCTTCTCTTTTGTCCCTCGCTCCCGGTTGGAACTTCCGGATAATTTCCCGAAGGAGATCCCAGGAACATGCTACTTCCTGGAGGCGGGGACTTCTCATAGCCATGCTTCTCTGACCAGCTCTCGCTCCGCCCCTCCAGCCCCAATGAGGAAAATATCCTACAGCATTGGGACCATGTTCCTACGAGAGACCAGCTTATAGGGACTGCTAGACACACGCACAGACAGAATGACATACACATACGCAGCGCCTAGAAGGAAGAATGTCCCACAGCAGGATGGAGGCCATGTTCTGAGACCAGTTTATAGGGAAATCTGTACCCCAGCACCCAGTCCCCAGCCCCTAGCCCCTATGCCCAGCACGAAGCCCCTAGCCCCCAGCCCCAGCACCTTTTCCCATTTCCCAAGCACCCAGCCCCCAGCCACAGCTGACCCCTTCCTATCCAGAAACAGCCATACCTTGCTGCACAAACTATGGACTCCTGTTACCAATGGCAACACCCCTTTACCTCGCTGACCCCTGGGACTTTTGAGAGACTGGGGAGAAACTGTGGAGGATTAGAAAAGGATAGAGGAGTTAAAAGACAAAAATACAGACAATGCTAAAGACATAGAAACAAATAAAATAAAATGAAGCCTTCTGCTTGTAGTACACAGCAAACTGTATCCATGGACACTGCTGTCTCATCGCAGGTACTCTGTTATTACTAATGCTCAGAACTCAGTGCCTTCTTCACTACACACTACATACTACATACTACACACTTCACCATGTTCCATGAGTGTCAACTTACCTTAACACTGCACCAGGATAAAAGCATAGATCCTCCTAACTCAACACACAACACTTCAGCCATGGGACTCATCATTACTCAACACTCAACATGAGAGATGACAGACAGAAGTAAAGATGGTTGGTCTGATAAGGGGAATAGATAGTTCTGGTTTGTATTGTGAGGGTTGGCGGGTCATGTGTTTCTGGGAAGGTGGTGGAAGGGGAAGATGGGTTGAGTGGGGGTTGTCAGGAGGATGGGGCCATTCAGAGGGTTGTAGTTATCTGTGTGTGTGTGTGTGTGTGTGGGGGGGGGGGGGTAGACACCATGTAAACATGACTGACTAGTGCAGGTTTGATTGAATATCAGCCAGTGTGTTGAGATACAAATTCATATGATCTAAAAGTCTATACTGTATATCTTGCCACATGGCTGAACCAATAGAATCTCAGTATTGCAAGGGATCAACATTCACAAATTTAGCTTTTTTGTTTCACCCTTCTCTATCCCTCTATTTCTCAACACCAGCATCACACACCCATGTGGTCTTTAGAATAGAGGCGAGGGAGGAGGAAGGAAGGAAAAGCTTGTTATTGATCTCTGTTATAACTCTATAGATTTGAATTTGTGATGCTTAACACATCACTAACACTGATACTATGCGTGGATAAATGCTACCATCACTAGATCTGTACATTACTTTGATTTTACAGCAATAATCTGAGGGCCCGAGCAGGACTACTGACACTCTCTTTCTCTCTCTCTCTCTCACAGAAAGTTAGACCCACTGCGGTTTAGCTTTATACCAGCAAGCCACAGTAGTTACACACACACCTGCACGCGCACACACACACACACACACACACACACACACACACAGACACACACACACAGACACACACACACACACACACACACACACACACACACACACACACACACACACACACACACCTTCTGCATTGGATCTATTGACAAAACATTACCCACTCAAACAATCTATACAATGTTAGTCAGTTATTCTGTAGGCTTGTTTGTTTGATGCCATTGATTTGACTGTGGTGTATAGATAGGTACGGTTCTATGTGTAAAAGAACTAGCCCATACAAAGGAAGGGACATACGTACATTAACATTTCAGTGCAGGACGATGAAATAATCAATCATCCAACAAATGAATTAATTAATCAAATATTCAATTGAACCAGCCAGATTCACCATTAGCCATGCTATTCTAAGCAGCCTCATAATCTTACTTCTTGTCCCATGTATTAGTTCTACACCAAATAACATCACCATGTAAGATAACCTGTAAAGGATTTGTGTGTGGGTGTGTGATAATATGTACAGCTATCATTGCATTCACCTCTGTATTAAATAACTGACCTGTAAAAATGCCTACTTGTATCAAATATCAATATGTACAATTTAGATATACAGTATCTAATATATTCAATGCAAAATATTAAATTGTAAGAAAATAAATCATATGTTTAACTTTTTTGGTATGATTCACAAATTGGGATGACTTCATTTTCACATTTCTTTTGCTCTTTTTGGTAAATAATTTTTCTATATGTGAGTCATTGTCATCTCTAGGCCTGTATGGTTAAGTGATGTAACTGGGTGTAAAATGTCCATAAGTGTCAAGTCTGACTGAGTTTAAAGGGCACATCCTCTGTTAAATAGTGTATGATGAAAATAAAAATCACCAGATATGTTTAATAAAAAAGAAGAGTATTATTTATCAACTAGCTGTGTGTGTGTGGGTGTGTGTGTGTGTGTGTGTGTGTGTGTGTGTGTGTGTGTGTGTGTGTGTGTGTGTGTGTGTGTGTATAACTGCCCTCTCTTTTTCCCGACTGCCCCGCGCTCTCTTTTTTCTTTTTTTTTTGCTGTTGCTGTTTGTTTCTCTCTCCAGAGCCCTAAAACTATATTTTGAGATACAGGGCAGATCAGTGCATAGACAAGCCAATTGAAGGGCAGAGTTCACTGAGTTAACCTCTTAGGTGTCCTTCTGCTTCTCTGTCC
>NC_139653.1:25342450-25434950 GCF_951799395.1 Argentina silus
TCTCCTATCTTACTCTATCTCCTTTGTTTTGTCTCCTTTCTGTCTTTCCTTCCCGTTAGGAGCAGTAGCTCACATATATTTACGCATTCACCGGATGCTTATTCCAGCTGACATTTCCCCTGTCTCTACACCATTTCTCTCTGTCTCTCCCCCTCTTTCTCTTTCTGTCTCCTATCTCCTTCCCTCTCTCCTTTGTCTCACTGTCTCTTCCTCCATCACTCTTGCACTTCGGTCTCTTCCTCCCTTTTCCGTCCTCCTCCCTCTCTCTCTCTCCCCCTCTCCCTCTCTCATGCCCTTGTGACCGAGGCCAGTGTTCCGCCAGCAGCACTAGATTGCATTAGTACGGATGGCTGAACACACACACACACACACACACACACACACACACACACACACACACACACACACACACACACACACACACACACACACACACACACACACACACGTTGAGTTGCATTATTGCGGTTGGCTGAATGGATGTGCTCTAGTTTCAACATGGGAAAGAGGGCTGCTAGAGACTGTGGTTAAAGTGTGTGTGTGTGTGTGTGTGTGTGTGTGTGTGTGTGTATGTTTCTCAATGTCACAGTGCTCCCTCTCTCTGCCAAATGAAGAGGTGTGTGTGTACATGATGTCTACACACACAGCCAACTCACAGGAGAAATTAGTAGGTGTTTCCTCTGCAAAAAGGGAACTGCATAACAACCATTAAAGCATAGCAAGATACAAGAGCCCAATTGAATTAGGTGAAAGGTGTAACAATGTTTTTGATTGAGACTTTATATGTGTGTGATGTTTGTTAAATTTACATGTGTCGCATGCATGTGTTTGCTGCTGATTTGCAATAATAGTATGTGTGTTTGTGTGTTTGTGTGTTTGTGTGTGTGTGTGTGTGTGTGTGTGTGTGTGTGTGAGTGTGTGCGCGTGTGCATGCATGCATGTGAGTGTGTGAGTGAATGTACAGTA
This sequence comes from Argentina silus, assembly GCF_951799395.1. Classification (NCBI taxonomy): domain Eukaryota; kingdom Metazoa; phylum Chordata; class Actinopteri; order Argentiniformes; family Argentinidae; genus Argentina; species Argentina silus. Next base: position 25,343,417 of record NC_139653.1, read on the forward strand.
TGTGTGATGTATTTTGATTGTGTGAAATGTACCGTGACCTTCTAATCACACGTTGGGTTGCACAGCATCCAATAAGACCAAGATAGAGACTCATCAACATCTGTTCAGCAGCTAGTAAAAAGAGATAAGAAAAGACAAAAGATACACACTCCTCTACTCTCGTCTGTTTCTCTGGCATACCATCCTGGGAGAGACCTGGAAGTTTCTAACTAACAAATGACTCTATGACCTCTAGAGTCTTTAGTCAGTCTGTGAAAACTGGAAAGAAGTGAAGTACAGTAGTGGTTAGGCTACTGCTGTGGGAAGGATGGGTGCACCACCATATGCTTTCACCTGCAGCCTCTACACCAAGCATATATCGAAGAGGTACAGAGGGCAGGTTTTTTTACTCCCAGACATCGCATCAGTTTGTGTCTTAAGCCCTACAACAGCCACATTGAGACGTGACCGTTTTTGAGTTTTATTGACGTCTCCTACAGTATCGGCTGTTGGCATCTCCAAGATTCAACATGTAAAAGACTCAAAGACAGAGCTGTCAGTTCGATCACTAAGCTAAAGCTAGCAAACATTTGTGAGCAGAATTTGGTGAGCTGGCAAAATCATCATTTTCTACAGTTGTGATCAGAACTGTTGCTGAGTTTTATCACAACATTCTGAAACTGGACAGTTTCATCTCGTCTCCTCTCGGTTGTTATACCTGGACTGGGCTTTAGACCATGACGAGCACAGTTTTGCTGCTATCATGATAGAGACATGTTGACAGAGCCATATTGAGTTTAGTGGAATCCTTTAAGTGGAATCCATAAGTATTGGAAAGAGGAAGAATTTTGTTGACTTTTAGCTCTATACTCCAAAGTATACAGTCCCCTTATTTCAGGGGACCAAAAGTATTGAAAAATTGGCTTGACAGGTGTTTCTGGTTTGTCAGGTGTGTTCCGTCACATCATTTGGCATAAGAGAGCTGTCAATGTCTAGTATTGATTCTAGTCTGCTATTGGTGTCTGTCAACATGAGGACCAAAGAGACGTTAATTAAAGTTAATGAAGCCATTATGAGGCTGAAATTTCAGAAACATTTATCAGAAACATTGCCAAAACCTTAGACTTACCAAAATCAACAGTTTGTAACACCATTGAAAAAAGAAAAAAAATCACTGGTGAGCTTGGAAACAGGCTGGTAGACCAAGGAAAACTTCTACAATGGATGACTGAAGAATGCTCACCATCATTTAAAAACTGTCCCACAGATCAGGAACACTCTCTAGGAGGTAGGCATGAATGTGTCAGAGACTACCATCTGCAAAATACGTCACCAGCCGAACTACAGAGGCTTCACTGCAAGATGCAAACCACTTGTTATCCTCAAAAAGGATGGTCAACAGTTCAAAACAGTTTGCTAAAAAGTACCTTAAAAGCCTGCAGAGGTCTGGAAAAGGGTCTTGTGGACAGATAAGACAAATATGATCATGTACCAGAGTGATTGGAAGAGGAAAGTTTGGAGAAAAAAGGATCTGCCCAAGATTTACTGTACAGCATACCCTCTCATCTGTGAAACATAGTGGAGGGGTCCTATGATTTACACATGTAAAGCTGCCACAAGAACTGGCTAACTTGTCTTAATTGATGATGTTACTGCTGACTGCAGCAGCAGAATGTATTCTGAAGTGTACAGAATCATCTTGTCTACTTGAGTACAAGCAAATGTTTCCAAATTCAAATGTTTCCAAATGGTGCTTCATCATACAGTAAGACAATGACCCCAAACTGCCATAGCAACTAGAGAGTTTTTCAGGGCCAAAAAGCTCAAACTTCTCAACTGGCCAAGTCAATCTTCATATTTAAATCCAATTGAACATGCATGTCATTTCCTGATAAGATTTTAGGCAAAAAGACCTAAAAACAAACAACAACTAAAGATGGCTGCAGTACAGGCCTGGCAGAGCATCACCAGAGAAGATACTCAGTATCTGGTAGGATCAATGGGTTGCAGACTTCATGCAGTTGATGCATACAAAGGATTGTCTACCAAATGCTAAATATGAGTACTTTATTTGGACGTTATATGATTTTTTCCAATACTTTTTCAGCCCTGAAATAGGGGGAGTATGTTTAAAAAATGTTGTACTTTCGAAATTGTGAACCCAATCTGAAAAAAAAAACCATTGAATTAAAGCTGAGAATATCTACTTTAATCCCAAAATAATTGTTTGATTACAAATCTGCACAAATAAATTGTTGGAGTATAGAGCTAAAAGAAGACAAAATGCTTCCTCTTTCTCTTACCTTATAGAGGGCACTGTAATTGTGTTGTTAGTGGTTTCACACAGGTTTCATCAGGGGAGCAATCGTGCTGAGAGATTTTGAAACCGGCTTTACAGTACCATGGGCCAAGTGGAGAACTACAGTGGCTGGTGCCAAAAAGCATATTTCCTAATTGAAACCCATGTTAAACTTTATACTCCATCTGTTTCCAGACTGTTTTAAACTGCAATTTCTGTTTCAATTATTTCCTGGGGCTGAACCTTTGATAATATGGACTGAACAGAATTAATTTGTGTGAACATTGTGTGAACATCATTGCATGAAAGGCTAAATGAATACAGTATTGACGGTTTTAGAATGCAGTTTTATTGATCTGAATTCCCTAAAACGTTATTGGTATCTCACCTCTACATGTGAAATCATTAGTTTTCAGTCTTAAGACGAGAGCAACATCTCTGATTTACATTTACATTTATGGCATTTAACAGTCGACTTTATCCAAAGCGACTTACAACAAATACATTTGTTTAAGTAAGTGAATCATCTATCCATCAGTCATCATAAGATAAAGTAATCAATGCTCGGACCAGGGGCCATTGGCAGTCACAATGCTAGAAGAAGGACAAAAATACTTTTTTTTGATGAGATGGAGCTGTCACAGCAATTCTGTGGACAGTTAACTTGTTATAGCGTTCAAGCTAGCTGTCAGTAGATATTTGTTATTGTTTCTGTGAGAGAAACTTGGCAATCTAGCAAGATAATTTTAGTTACATCATTTTCTACACTTGTGATCAGAGATGAGTTGCTGCGTTTTATCAACATTCTAAACGATCGTCTAGTATCAGCTGTTGTACCCGGCTTCATGCACCTCATTATTATCAGTAAACCAGAGATAAATAGAATAACTGGTTGTTGCGCATATGCTTTGCCTCCTGTGAGTATTTTTTATAAAGAGGATTCTAATTGCTATACCTTGCTAGGCTACAATAATAACTCAAGATGCAACTCAACAATGCAATCTCTTGGCTACCAGTTCTATCCTACTACCCAACCAACTACCATTCTCAATCACTTAACCAACCAACTCTCTACCCACTCCATTGAACTATCCAAGGCTCATCCCATCTATCTATCTATCTATCTATCTATCTATCTATCTATCTATCTATCTATCTATCTATCTATCTATCTATCTATCTATCTATCTATCTATCTATCTACAGTGGGCCAGGGTTTAATATGAGAACACATACATCGCAGCGGGGTATACTTCAATGCCGCTGCTGCAGCAGACACACGGTGTGAAGTGCTGCCGAAAGCCACAAGAGGTGACAAGAGCTGTGAAGGATGTTTGAAAAGAGAATGGTTTGCCTTATCAACTTGCCTTCTCATATAGGTTGGCAAAATCAAGACATTTATGCATGCTATTTATTATAGGAACTCATGAATTGCATGAAGAGTGGAAATGGTTTCAATATCAGATTATTTTAATGAGAACCAATTCTCTCACAGCGCAGAGAAACAGGAGGAAATATTTTAGCGCAGTCTGACATGAATAAGTGCAAGTCGGTTTTAATCATGTATATGTTGATTACAGAATGAAGGATGTTTGGTTTCAGTCAGATTGAGAAGTAGCCTACAGTATCACTGTCATAATAGGGTGCAAACATCCACATTTTCAGCAAAGGCAACCTTCCCTCATTTCACACAATGTAATAATAATAAACAGATTAATAAAAACAGATTAAATCATATTTTTTATTTGTTCCATGTTTTAACGGAAAATCCATATTTCAACCTACTATGACAACTGTAACAAACAGACCTGTGCCATTACATCAGAGATCTGAGTGAAACAAGTTTCTCTGGCAAAATGTAGTTTATTATAGTGAATTGCAGAGATGAAGAGTGGACATGGTTTAAATATCAGGTAATCCTGACAAGGACCAAGCAAGGACCACCAAAACATTTTACAAATATCCTTATCTACTCTCTTACCGTCATTCTCATTCCTCCCAAATACGCTACAATTCGCTCACCTTCCCCCACTACAATGACCTGTTCTATCATAACTGGCGACATTATTTAATATTTGGAGGCTATTAAACAAAAGTGTACCAGCCGCATTGTATCTCTCTAGTGGCTAGATGAATTGTCACGCTTTTGTTCGCTACAGACAGTAGGCAACTACAAATGACTTGGATATGAGCAGTCAAACAGTGAAAATATAATTTATTTTATTCTCATCATTGCACATGGCATGTCATATTTTTGATTGATTCATGAAAGCTCTCATTTCAATCATGTGAAATATGTTCAACATGAACTTGCGGTGCCAGAGCAGAAAATTATTGACACAAACTGCGCTCTTTGCTTTGTGAGCGTGCTGTGTCCATATAGTCTACTGCTGAAATGCGCAGAATCAACTGAGAAACATTATATCACTATGAGTTAATAATATGCATTTTCGCGGACACACATATTCCATGTCTGACATCATTTTAAGAAGTGTCCATGAAGACATGATTTGTTCTAAATTAAGGTTTATCAAAATAAGGACATTATTTTGAATTTCTCCGACCAGACAATAATTTTCCAAATTGAAACAACAACTCATTAGCTACTCTTCACATAATTAATCAGGTGGCAATGTTTGTAAACACACTATAACACACTGTAAGCATAACCATTATGCTGAACAATGCCTTCTGGTGGTTTTGCTGAGGTGAATGATCTGAAATAAAACTCGTGCCATGGCGGTAAGCCTGTGACACACCGCCGGCCAACTTCTAAACTCTGGCCTACAGTATCTATCTATCTATCTATCTATCTATCTATCTATCTATCTATCTATCTATCTATCTATCTATCTATCTGTCTATCTGTCTGTCTGTCTGTCTGTCTGTCTGTCTGTCTGTCTGTCTGTATATCTAACCTTCTCTCATCAATTCAAACCTATCATCTATCTACAGTAGGTCAGAGTTTAAAGGTTCATGGTTGAGTGACGGTAGTGTGGCGGTACTGGTTAGATAGATGGATAGATAGATTTTCTCGCCAACCAACCAACCAACCAAACCATCTTGGTTTGCTCCACTGGCATGACCGTTGGAAATCGGCTGACTTCACTATCTCCGACCACCAAGCCATTCTCTTTGATGTTGACATCCCCACTCCTGACCCGAACCAGAAAAGCACGATCAAGTTCCGTAACCTCAAGGCCATCAACACAAACTCTCTCTCTGCCTGCGTCTCTAAGTCCATCTCTGACTCTCCCAACTGAGTCAGACTCCCCTACAGCAACTGCCTTGATCAACTAGCCCCCATGAAGACAGGTCAGTGTCATTCACACACTCCGCCACCTGGTAAACCCCTGAGCTGTGCCAACTGGAATCTAGAGGTTGTCAACTTGAGAGACTCAGAAAACCTGTCTCACTGTACATGCTGAGGCCTACAAACAACACCAGCAGCTGCACAGAGATGCTCTCCAAAGTGCCCGCTCCTCCTACTACTCCAATGTCATTCAGTCCGGCTATGGTAATCCCAGAGTACTGTTCAGCACTATTAACAAACTCCTCAAACCAATGCACGATCTCTCTCACTTATTCACCACTAACAAATGCAACTTTGTTTGTCATTCTTTCAAACCAAGATCGACAAAATCTATAGCCAACTGGCCACTTCCTCTGCCTCGTCTGAGCTAGACTCAGACATCTCTCTCACAGCTCTTTCTCCAGTTTATCTGAAATCACCACCTGGTGGTTGCAGGCATGATGACCTCAACCTGTGCCCTGGACCCAATTCTATCCACCTTGGTAAAGGCCTGCCACCCTACAATCAGTCCACTCATCATCAAAGCTGTCATCTCCTCCCTCTCAACTTGTAATGTCCCCCCTGCTCTAAAGCTTGCTGCTGTCACCGTCATGCTTAGTCAAAACCTGGATTGGACCGACAGCCCCAACAACTATAGACATACTTCAAACCTCCCTTTCTTGTCCAAAATATTGGAATGAGTTGACACCTCCCAGATGAAAATCTACCTGGCCATTTCAGTCTGACTTCAGATCCAAACACAGTACTTAGACAGCGCTTCTAAATTCAATAATGGTCTACTGCTCTCCGCTGATGCAGGATGCTGAGGCATCCTCATTCTATTTGACCTCACTGCTGCTTTTGACAGCATCGACCACTCCATCCTCACCACTTGCCTTGAGTCCTGCCTCAGGATTACTGGTACTGCTCTGAACTGGTTCACCTCCTACCTCTCTGACAGAAGTCACTATATCTTCAACTGCAACACAGTCACTGTCACCCAAGGAGTGTCTGAAGGTTCAGTGCTCTCCTCTTCATCGTGTATGTGCTCCCTCTCAGACCGATTATCTGTTGCTATGGTCTCCAGTTCTGTTGCTATGCCAACGACACTCGCTGTACCCCACCACCAAAACTATCACTCTAGCCACTCATTCCACCCTTGCTAAGTGTCTTGCTGACATCAAGTTCTGGATGCAATGCAACTTCCTCAAACTGAACTGAAACAAATCAGAAGTCATACTTGTTGGCACAAAGTCCCTCTCCCACTCTGCCCAAGACTTCACTGTCTCCACATCAAGTCAGGTCCATAACCTCGGCATCATACTGGACTCCACCCTCTCATTTGAACCTCAAGTCAAACACATGGCTAAAACTGCCTTCCTCCACCTCAGGAATGTTGCCCTTCTTCAACCATTCCTGTCCTTCAGTGATGCAGAGATCTTCATCCATGCGTTTGTTACCTCCAGGCTGGAATACTGCAACAGTGTTCTTTTTGGGGCCACCAACCGACTCCAACATGTTCAGAACTCAGTCGCCCACCTGCTCACTAAAACCCATTCCAGAGACCACATAGTGATGTGGTCTCTGGAATGGGTTTTAGTGAGCAGGTGGTCCAGTCCTCCAAAACTTCCACTGGCTCCCAGTCTGATTTAGGATTCAGTTTAAGATTCTCCTCACTACCTACAAAGCCCTCAATAACATGGCACACTCCTACTTCTCCTGATGTCCTCTACCCGCAGTCTCCAGTCAGCTGATGCCAACCTCCTTGTCCCCATTATCAGGACTAAACATCAGACCTGGGGGGACTAGGCTTTCTTCACTGCAGCTCTCACTCTTTGGACCATTCTTCCAAACCACATCAAAGAATCCAGCACACATCTTTTTAAACTTGCTTTTACTCTTTAAATTGTTTTTACTGACTCTGCTTTTGTTTTACTTTTTATTTATTTATCTATTCTTGTTCTCTCCAGTCTTTGTGTACTGAGAAAAGTGCTGCGCAAAATGAATGTATTACTATTATTATTATTACCTTTAACTTTATCCGCCACTATAATAAGACTGTCTCACTTTCTTTCAACTACCCAGCAAATCCGTCTATCTATCATTCAAACAATTTTTGAACTTTTTCTACTACCAAAATAAGACTTTGCAAGTGCTCGAAGTTTCTTCTGGGATCATTTTTCAATGTTATTTAATTTATACAATTTCTGGCAGCTGTTGTTTTAGTTGTTGATATTTATACTATTAATAATGATGCTGATGATGTGGATGATGATACATGATAATAGGCTACCGTATTAATTGAGTACACATACTAATGATATAATCATCACCAATGTGATGATGATGGGATATGCCATGATCAATATTGTATTGATTACTGACATGTAGTTATGTAGTTTGCCTCAATAAAACTATTTATACACTCACCCATCTTGTCCAATTTCCTTGATAACATGCTACTGTATGCAATTTCTCTGCTGCAAGGAATTTAATTGTGTTCGTAATAAATTACTATAGCCTACCCATTGTGATTTCACTGCATTTGTCATAGGCAACTATGAGTTTACAAAAAGCTATGCCTATGCTGCACAATTATAACTTTTTAAATTATACTTTATCAGTGATAATGCGAGCGTGTCCACTGAACTGAACTTGAAATCTGCAGTAATGTGATTAGGGTAAAAAAATATAGCGTATAACACAAAGCCAATAAGAATCGCCTGTCACGCCTGAGGTTGCTGTCTGGTGACTCTGGTGCCCTCCTCTGGCAGTACGGGGTAAGTTCTCTCCCAATCTACCATTATTCATTTCACCTGTGTATTCTGTCTCGTGTTTGTTATATACAGTCATGAGAAAAAGTTAGGACACCCCCCAAAATATTAAGTTATTCTCTTAAAAATATGGACATATCAATATGTTATCTTCTTTCTAACAATGTCTATAGATAAAGGGGATGTAATTGAACAAAAAACTATGAAAATGTAACTTTGTAATCATTTATTTAACGAAAAATTAACAATAATGCCAATTCCTACTGAGGAAAAAGTTATTAGTGCCCTAATAGCTAGTATTGCCCCCCTTGGCTGAAATAACCTCAATTAGACGTTTCTTATAACTGTCTACAGGTCTCTGACATCAATTGGGAGAAAGTTTTTCCCACTCCTCCTTGCAGAATTCTTTCAGCTGTGTGATGTTCGAGGGGTGTCTTGCATGCACAGCCAGTTTCAAATCAATCCACAGCATCTCAATAAGATTAAGATCCGGGCTTTGACTTGACCATTCCAGAACTCTCAATTTATTTTTCTTGAGCCATTCCTTGGTAGATTTACTGAAATGTTTTGGGTCATTGTCATGTTGCATGGTCCACATCTGCTTCAGCTTCAACTTTCGAACAGATGGTCTCACATTTTCCTCAAGCACCCTCTGATACAATACAAAATTCATAGTGGATTCTATGATGGTGAGCTGACCAGGCCCTGCTGCAGAAAAGCAGCCCCAAACCATGACATTTCCACCCCCATGCTTCACAGTTGGTATGAGGTTCTTGTTCTCAAATGCTGTCTTGGTTTTGCGCCAAACATGTCTACTCTTACTGTGCCCAAATAGTTCAACTTTGGATTCATCTGTCCAAAGCACATTGTTCCAGAAGTTCTGGTCTTTCTCTAGGTGTTCTCTGGCAAACTTTAGTCTTGCCCTGATGTTTTTTTTTTACAGCAGGGGTTTCCTCCTTGCACACCTCCCATGTAATGCAAACTTGTTCAGTCTCTTTCTTATGGTGGATGCATGTACTTTGACATCAATTGTGGCAAGAGATACCTGTAGGTCTCGTGATGACATTCTGGGATTGTTGGAGACTTCTTTAAGCATCTTTCGGTCAGCTCTTAGGCTGAACTTGCTTGGGCGGCCTGACCTGGCCATGTTGGTGGTGGTTTTAAATGTTCTCCACTTGTAAATTATTTTCCGGACAGTGGAATGGCCAATTTCGAATAGTTTGGAGATCTTTTTATATCCCTTCCCAGACTCATATGCATCTACAATTTTTCTTCTGAAGGCCTCAGAGAGCTCTTTTGATCTCGCCATGGTGATGCAACTCACTTCAACAATCAAGAGCAAACCAAACTAAATATCTGAGGCTTAAATAGGACAGGCTCCTCCAAAATCCTCTGTAACGATGTTCTAATCATTTGCACCTGATGTGGTGCTCTTTATTATAATTTTAGGCATTTTAAGTGGAACTAAATGTGGGGGTGTCCTAACTTTTTCCTCACAAGAAGATTGCATTTCTATTAATTACATTTTACCAATCATTTTTTAAATAATTTGTTTCAGTTGTATTTGTTTAGTTATATTACCTCAATTTTTCAATATTGTTCAAATGAATATCAAATGTCCATATGTTTGAATATGTTGAAGAAGACAAAGGTTTTCATAGGGTGTCCTAATTCTTTCTCATGACTGTATAGCCTGTGTGTTCCCCATGTCTTTGTCGGAGATTCTCCTTGTATGTCTGTGAGTACCCTGTCTGCCCGTCGGATCTGTGTATCCAGTTGTTTACCCCGTTGCCCTAGATCGAGATTAGTAATTCTTAAGTTCAAGTTATTCCACTTGTTAAGTGCGTACTTTTGTTAACGGAGCTTGGTTTTCTCCACCTTTATTTTCCCCTTTTTCCCCAGTGTTTATTTGTGTGTCGTGCCCCAGTTATCTTAATAAAACTGCTTGTAGAGTATGTGACAATAAAGATTTTTAAACTTTGAACTTTGATAGTTGACAGGACTTGAAACAGTCAAAACCCTCTTTGACTCTAATCTCTTTCACTATCTTTCCCTCTTTTAGTAGCAGACAATTAAAAGAGTGATGAGCTCAGCTAATTAAATCCACCTAGTGACACACACACATGCAAACACACAAAGATCCTATAAAAGTGGTAACCAATAGAGAAACCACACACTAGGTACCTTGTTATCTGGTAATAACACACACTCCTCCCTTGAAAATAAATGCTTCAAAAACCCAATCAAGGAAGAGAAAAGGAGAGATAGGAAATAAGACATGATGTGAAAAGGCTAAATAGCAGGAGCGTAGGTCATGGTGTCATGAATGTCACCCAGTGCTTGATTCGTGTGTATGAGGAAGGAGAAATGATGGCTGGTCGAGTTGCCATGCCTCAGGGTGTCATGACAACATGATTGTCTTCAAATGAAAGGTCAGCTCATGGAGAGACTCTTGCACACAAAGGCTCGACGCACACACACACACACATACACACACACACACACACACACACACACACACACACACACACACACACTCTCTTTCCTTCTCTATCACACTCAAACACACTCTCTCCTCTTTCTTGCTTACTTACTTGTTTGTGTGGTTCATCAGGGAAGAATGAGAGGCTCTGTGGTTAGACAGCAGCACTCGAGAGAATTGCCTCAGAACAGAGCCCACTATTACTGCACCACTGATAGAAATACTTTGTGTGTCTCTGAGGGTCCAGGGAAACAAATAGAGTGTGTGTGTGTGTGTGTGTGTGTGTGTGTGTGTGTGTGTGTGTGTGTGTGTGTGTGTGTGTGTGTGTGTGTGTGTGTGTGTGTGTGTGTGTGTGAGTGTGAGTGTGTGTGTGAGTGTGAGTGTGAGTGTATGGGAAGATACATGTAATGATAGTACCCTGTCACATCTAGATAGATAGATAGATAGATAGAAACTTTATTTATCCCAGGGGGAAATTCAGGTTCCAAGTAGCGTACAGACATAGGGGTATCACACATAACATACACATACAACATACAACATTAGCAGTATTGTATACAGGCGAGGTGCAGTTGTAAATGTCTTTGCAGTTAGGTGAGGTGCAAAAAGGTAAGGCAGACAGTGCAATTATAGCATTAAATACTAAAAACTAAATACGGGCTACATAAATATTTTTAAAGTGCATTTAGTCCAGGCTGGTGGAGGGAGGTAGGGGCTGTGTATGAGGCCTAGCATAGCCAGTAAACATTGTAGTTAATGAGGTGAAACAGTGACATGATACATGATAGTGATGTGATACAGAGGGTGGAGGTTATGCAGAGAAGTCCATCTCTTTGCCCTTGATTGACATATTGTAAAGTTGTATGGCTCTGGGGACAAATGATTTAGTCAGTCTGTCAGTTTTGCTTGTCAGTGCTCGTAGCCTCCAGCTGATCAAGCTCTTCTGCTGGATGATGGTGTGGTACAGTGGGTGACCTTCATTGTCCATGATGGTGAGCAGTTTGCTCAGAGTTCTTTTTTTCATTAATGAAGTGATGCTCTCCAGTTCAGCTCCCACAACAGAGCCAGCTTTCCTTACCAGCCTGTCCAGTCGCCCGGCATCCCTCTTCTTAGTGCTTCCTCCCCAGCACACCACTGCATAGAAGAGAACGCTGGCGACCACAGACTGGTAAAACATCCCTAGGAGTTTGCTGCAGACATTGAAGGACCGCAGCCTCCTCAGGAAGTACAGCCGGCTCTGTCCTTTCTTGTAACTGTCTGTAGTAAAACCTTCTATTCACAAACACAGACCCTTGAGTGCAGCCTTCCTACTGGGCTAGAGCTGGGACAGGCAGACCTCAAGGTGAAGGAGCTGTTCCATTGTCTCTGTGACCTGCCTCACCTGAACTACCTGTCTTATAGGAAGAAGAACCATCTTGATTTTGAAAGATTTTTCTGCATCTGCCAAAATATAGTGCTGTCATGTCAGAAAACCATTCTGCTGTCCATTGCTTTTAATAGCATTACAACCTACTTTACATACTATGAAAACGACATTAAAACCGTTGGCTTTTATAGTAACTGGCTACTTTTAGAGGTATTGATATGCACTGTTTTGTATACACAGTGGTATAGTGAGTACCTAGATATTCCAATAAGTTATTACACTTTCGCTTTTGATTAGTGGGCTTGCTTCACCAAGCCCAACTATTGTTCTTGCTCATACTTATTATTATTATTATTATTATTATTATTATTCCAATTCTTCCGCATGCTACTCCTTCTACAACGTTTAAGCGATTCACACCAATCCAGCTTTAAAACGTGCAGAGACCTCTAACTCTAATGAATATGTTTTTAAACTCATTATACTTAACTATTCAAACTTGAAAGTGCAAATTTTAACATAAAGATCTATGGAAACCAAAACATGCAATTTGTGAACCACTGCTGCTCTTGCTACTCTCAAGTTATTCACACCAATCATGGTGTGAAAATTGATTGAAAATTGATTTATCATTATTGTTATTATTTCAATTCTTCCACCTGCTACTCCTGTTCCACCTGCTACTCCTCAACTTTTAAGCACCAATTTGTTTCACACCAATCCAACTTTAAAACGTGCAGAGGGGTCTAAATCTTGTTGTTATGACTTTTGGTTTTGATACCTATTAAACTTTTTAAATGTTACAAACTTGAAAGTCCACTTTTTAACATGGATGTCTGTGGAAACCAAAAGACCACTGCCGATCTTACACCTTTTAAGCTATTAACACTATTTCAACTGTAAAACGTGCCAAAACTCAAAATTATCAACACTGATAAAAGCGTGTATATATATATACTATTTACTTTTTGAGCTTTACTTGAATTTGCATGAAATCCTATTCATGCCTTTTCCGATGCGTGCACAGCCTAACCCGCTTAACCTATTAACTTCACATCACTTGTGTAACTTGAATTGCTTAAAATGATTTTCATATAATAATACTTTTTGAGCTGTACTCTAATTGAAATGCTATTAATTCCTATGGCTATTTGCTCTGAATGGTGACATTTCAAAATGTATCCACTTTTGTATCCACACAATCTGTTAAGCTTCACACCTCAATTCAACTTTAAAATTTATAGACTGACTCCACTAACTTCCATTCAGAGTTTTGATACTATTTAGACTTTAAACATGAAGCCTTTTTAAGTTGCATTAATTAACATGGGTTTCTATGAGGACCATTGGGGTCCTATGATACAAAAAAGCATCTCCTCTTTCATCTTCTAAGCTTGACACCTCAATCCAACTTTAAACTTGAAAATGATTGTTTTACTGAAAAGTCATCACTGGTTTGAGGCTGAAACTCAAGTTAATTTCTCCTATTATAACCATTGTAATGTTTTGACAGCGCATATTTAGCCGGGCTACGTTTTTCCTTTCCATAATTATTAAGTTATCAGACGGATCATTGGGAGTTTTCTTAACGGTTAACCAGAGGGTTAACACTACCTACTGCACGTCATGCATGGGGCTGACCGCAGTGTGTGTGTGTGAGAGAGTTCACTGCCTATCTTAAACCTTAAGACTGACAAAAGCTCTGCTGCCTTCGCAAAACCCAGCCCCTAATGGTCGACTAAATGTCTATGACCAAAATAGACACACTGCCAGATGGAGAGAGAGAGAGAGAGAGAGAGAGAGAGAGAGAGAGAGAGAGAGAGAGAGAGAGAGAGAGAGAGAGAGAGAGAGAGAGAGAGAGAGAGAAGAGAGAGAGAGAGAGAGAGAGACGGTACAGGGGAGAATGAGAGAGAAAAAGAGGTGAAGAGGGAGAAAGATAGCACATGCATCACACATGCAAACTCTGTCTCTCTCACACACACACACACACACACACACACACACACACACACACACACACACACACACGGTTGTGTGACGAAAGGCTAAGATGCAAAAAGCAACGGAGAGACAAAAGACCCAGATGGCAGAGAGGAAAGAGGGAGAGGAAACATTAGAGGAGTATGACCAAAAACAGAATAAACGACAGGAAAAAGGATAATATTCAATATAATATTTGATAAACTTTGATTCAATATCAATCCGTTCAGTCATGTGGAAATAACCAAATGGAGATAAATATAAAGAAAGAATAGAGAGAGAGATAAAGAGATATACAAACAAAGGGGAGAGAAAAAGAGGGGATAACAAATTATCCAGTAACACTTTTCAATAAAGATACATTCATAAACATTAATTAATGCCATAGTAAACATGAATTAATGCATTCACAAAACCTTGTTCATGCTTGATAAAGACACTAACAAATGGCTTATTATAGTCATCATTCATGTTAAAGTCCAACTTAAGTGACTTAGATTACCATAATACATCTTATCTAGGTAAATGTTAGGTTACTGACTTTAATTGTTAACAATTAAAATGCTCAAAAAGAAACAAAAAGAAGCTTTTGTGCTAACCACGATTTTTCAAGCCAGCAGACTGACAAGATTGATGTGTTCCTCACATCTTTGATTGCCAGTTTGCCTTGTGAGTCATTCCTAGGTTCAGTACAATGTTATTCAGCTGGCTGTAACATTTACCAAGCCATAAGCATTCAACAGTGTATTTTACGTGGATTTATGCAACATTTCTCTTTGCAGTTTGCAAATACAATGCAATTACATTGTAAAATTGTGAGCAACTCTACTTAAGTAAATAAGCAAACGTTCCGCTAATAGTAGGTACTTTTTCTAGATTTTAAAATACAACACTGTACTAGTTCATACAACTAGATAACTTCAGCTACATCCTTTTCTTACTGTTGTATTCTGAAGTCTTACTGCATTTTACCACAATATTCAAAATGGCCCAGTTCATCTAGTCTCAGCTGTTATCTGTACTGGCCAGGGGTTGTCACTGTGTGCACTCACTAATAGTGTTGGCTCAAATGGGAGGGATGTAAAACATCAATCAGTGGTACCTAAAACATCAATCAGTGGTACCTAAAACATCAATCAGTGGTACCTAAAACATCAATCAGTGGTACCTAAATTAGCAAGTTTGAAATGTCATGCCTGAATCATCCCATATTTTCTCAAAAGACTCAATGATTTGATTTAAATTACTTTGAGATGATTTGGGCCATTTCAAACATGCTAATTTAGCTACCATTGACTTCTTTTGGTTTTTGGTTAAAAATGCTCTTTTACAGTAGGTAAAATGCGGATGGTAGTCTCTGAAACATTCATGCCTACCTCTTGGATAGTGTTCCTGATCCGTGGAACAGTTGTTTTGGGGTTTTTCTTAATCATGGTGAGTATTCCACTGTAGAAGTCTTCCTTGGCCTAACATGCCGCATGCAATTGCTGAGGTCACCAGTGCTTTTTTTTCCTTCTTTTTAATGATGTTCCAAACTGTTGATTTTGGTGAGCCTAAGGTTTTAGCTATGTTTCTTCCCCCCCCCCCCCCGATTTTTCAGCCTAATAATGGCTTCCTTGACTTTCATTGACACCTCTTTGGTCTTCGTGTTGACAAACATCAATAGCAGATTCCAAGGGCAAACACAAAGCCTAGAATCAATACTAGACATTGACAGCTCTCTTATGCTTGTGACTTAATTCAACATGAGTGCCCTTACCTGTTTCGGCATCACTTATCCAAGTTTTGAAAATATCCACATACAGTATATTCCATAATTGAGATTTTCTTTGGCCCCACAAAATATCCAAAGGGCTGCTTAATATCCATACAGATTAACTTTATACCTGTCATTACCTGACGCCAGGGTGGAAAACTCCAAACATGGCACTCCAACCAGAGGGTGATGGCTAAATATATGAAAGTGTTAACTGCCTGTATTTGTAAAAAGAAAGAAAATAAAAATAGAAAAAAAATAATAATAATCTTTGCATTAAAAAGCCATAGAGACAATAATAAATGCGACATTGCATACATTGCGACATTGCATTGCATGCGACATTGATATGAGTGTTGACATTTTTTTTCTTCTTCCAGAAATGTGTTATTTGGGGTCTCCTTGGGTAGTCATAATCACTGCTTAATTTTCATGCAAGGAGAACTGGGTCCGGGTATGTAAGGGTTAAAGTATTTAAATGAAAATGTCACCATGACTCAACAGCAAGTTCTTAGTGGTCTTTGTTATCTAAATAGCCAGGAAAGCAAAAGATTTCGAGCGAATAAAAAAAAAAGTAAGAAAATATTTATCAGACCAGGAAGTAATAATCAGAATGATGAACTTCCTGCTTTCCTCCTCCCATCCAGCAACGGCAGCGCATCTAAGATGCACGTGAGTAAACAAGTGATAGATGTATGCGCTAGTGCAGTGCTTATGGATGTAAACAAACCAGGCAGAACCAGCTAATTTGGGAATGGTAAGATCACTCCTCTCTAAAGCTCTGTATAGTTTTCAAAACCATGTGATTACCCCCAAATAGTCACTCTGGGTGAAATCCTCAAAAAAGCAATACCTAGCTTTTGATTTACAGAACGCATTTGGAAGCAGTTTTCACATGCCCACACATTCATAAGGTGATCTGGTTCTGAGGTCAAACATTGTGTCTCTTTAATTATGTTCTCTGACAATGTACATACATATCTACTGTATTCCCAATCACCCAAACTCCCCCAAGTTCACCACAGGTCAATAGAGGTTTTATCTTCACTATCTGACCTTTTACCACTCCAATTGTATCTAGGGGTCCCATAATTAAAAAAATGTCCTCCTTTCCACTACTACTTCTTCCTGACCCAGAACCTCAATTTTCGTTTAGCCATTTTGAAGGGTGTCCCAATAGTTTAGGAGAAGTTGAAGTCCATTTCAGATACCTGCCGAAGTTGACAGTAGGCAGAGGAACCAGTAATGGTTCCTTCAGTGCACATTTCAGTCCTGTGACATCGTAGCCATCCCCAACTGATATCTAAACAATTCAAAAGTTTCCTTTGTACCGGTGCACAAAAATAAATGAGTTTCTTACTTTGATCAAATTCAGCTCTTTTGTCATAATAATCTCTCATCAATATGATGCTAAGACCAATTGCGCTGATGACGTGTTGATAGTTTATTCAACTGTTTTCAGATGTAGCCTGTCAACTATCAGTGGAAACATCTGCAATGCAGCATAGATGTACAGTGCCTTCGGAAAGTATTCAGACCCCTTCACTTTTTCCACATTTTGTTGTGTTATAGACTCAATCAACCCACACACAATACCCCAGAAGGACAAAGCGAAAACACAGGCCTCAGAGTCACATTCCTGAGCAGTTTTGTTCCTCTCCATTTGCTCAGTTTGTAGTGACATCCTAATCTACACAGTGTGTAATTTATTCCTATGCAAATCAGAGACTCTATAAAAACAAAGATATTAATTCTAAAATACATTAATTATTATCCTTGCATTAAGATGGACTCAATTCAACTTATTGAGTGATTTGTTGATGACATTTTTGCATTTTAGCTAATTTTAAGAGTGTCATAGCAAAAGATCTGAATACTTATGTACATGAGATATTTCTGTATTTTAATCTTAATACATTTACTGAAATTTCTAAAAACATGTTTTCACTTTGATGGTAAATTCTTTTAATTTAATCCATTTTAAATTGAGTCTATAACACAACAAAATGTGGAAAAAGTGAAAGGGTCTGAATACTTTCCGAAGGCACTGTATTTGATATGTATTGAGACATGTTAAACACAAATATTTTTGCTTTAGGTCAAATACTTTAGCCTACCCAGGCACGTGATGCACGTAATGGCCACAGCCCACAAACCCATCCAGTTCTGATCAATCCATTACAGCAAACACATATCTACTTTATTTATCATATATGGTTTGTTATGTGTATGTTCTATGAAACCTGCATGGAGTGATGATTATGTAGCCCACTCTGCACTCCCAGGCTCTTGTCTGGAATCTGCGATTCTTTGGGAGAATGGTTTTTTCTTTTTTTCTTCTTCTTGTAAAAACAATAATTGTTGGAGATGACTGCTCCAACAATGACTGCAATGAACAATCATTGCATTTTAACACATTTTATTCATATGAATAACATTCCTTCCAAATGCTGCCATTGTCCCACTCCTCAATGAACATGGCTCGATTGAAAGCTCTGTGATTGGTTTGCAGTCATCAGTAATTGTCGTTGCAACAAATTATGCCAAAGTGGGTAGGATGTCCCAATTCTGAGCCATTTTCTCCTCCACTCTTCTCCTCTCGTCTCCTTCAGATATTTCCGGGGTCGGAGCAAGGGGTAGTGGTAAGTGGTAGTGAAAAGGAGTAGTGAAAAGTTTTGGGACACAGGTGTCTAGGTACAACTTGGTCCTGTTCTCTTTTCAGAGGTGTGTGTCTCTCTGTCTGTCTGGGGCTTCAGCCTTCCTCTGGTAGCTCTCCCAGTACTCAGAGTCCTCCTCAGAAAGGGGTGTGGCCAGGCTGATGAGCTCACTAAAGGACAGGTGGGTGAAGGAGGTGGGAGGGGAGGGGGAGGCAGGGGGAGGCTGAGGAAAAGGGAGGGAAAGTGGGGAGAAATCATTTAGAGTCATTTATTTCAAACATACATGCACAGACAACGACAACGTGCAAGTAACTGACCACAGATCCTGGTGTATTAGAGGGTCCAAGGGCCACAGCTACCTGGTGATCCTGGTCCAAGAGGCTCTCCTGAAGAGAGACAAGAGATTGTGTCTGTGCCTATTCAGCTGTTGCTTGACCACACATACAGTGCCCTGCATAAGTAATAGGACAGTGAAGCATTTTTTCTCATTTGGCTCTATACTCCAAAAGTTTGGATTTGAGATCAAATAATTACTATGAGGTTATAGTATAGTCATCTTTTATTCAAGGATACATGTTGGTTTCACCATTCAGAAAT
The DNA here is from genome assembly GCF_951799395.1 of Argentina silus. Taxonomy (NCBI): domain Eukaryota; kingdom Metazoa; phylum Chordata; class Actinopteri; order Argentiniformes; family Argentinidae; genus Argentina; species Argentina silus. The sequence continues at coordinate 25,362,599 of NC_139653.1, forward strand.
TACAACACTTTTATACATAGTCCCCCTATTTCAGGGCACCAAAAGTAATGGGACAGATTCATATCATGACCAAATTAAGTACTGATATGTGTGTGCGGCACTGAGCAGGCAAGGCTGCTGGTCCTGATGGGATTCCCGGACGCGTCCTCAGGGCCTGCGCTGTGCAGCTGACTAAGGTTTGGACTGACATATTCAACCTGTCCCTAGCCCAAGCAGCTGTCCCCGCGTGCTTCAAAACCACCTCCATCGTGCCGGTGCCAAAACACTCCACTGCAACGAGCTTAAATGACTTCCGACCAGTGGCACTCACGCCCATCATCATGAAGTGCTTCGAGAGGCTGGTCTTAGCTCAACTCAAGACCTGCCTACCACCCACACTGGACCCCTTTCAATTCGCCTACCGGCAGAACAGGAGTACAGAGGATGCCATTTCAACGGCACTTCACTCCGCCCTGTCCCACCTCGACAAGACTAACTCTTATGTGAGAATGCTGTTTATTGACTTCAGCTCAGCATTCAACACCATCATCCCCTCCAAACTGATCTCCAAACTCAGGCAACTGGGCATCAACCCCTCCCTCTGCAACTGGATTCTAGACTTCCTGACCAACAGGCCGCAGTCTGTTAGGCTTCACAACCACACCTCCTCAACCCTCACCCTGAACACCGGCGTTCCACAAGGCTGTGTGCTGAGCCCCCTCCTTTACTCCCTCTTCACCTACGACTGCACACCTGTACATGGCTCAAACACCATTGTTAAGTTTGCAGACGACACAACGGTGATCGGTCTCATCAGCAACAACGATGAGTCGGCCTACAGGGAGGAGGTCCAGCACCTAACAGTGTGGTGCAACGACAATAACCTGGCTCTCAACACCAAGAAGACCAAAGAACTCATTGTGGACTTCAGGAAGTCTAAAGCTGGCGCACACACCCCCATCCTCATCAACGAGACTGAGGTGGAGCGAGTCACCAGCTTCAAGTTTCTGGGTGTCCACATCTCTGAGGACCTCTCCTGGACCCTCAACACCTCCACCCTGATAAAGAAGGCTCACCAGCGTCTCTTCTTCCTGAGGAGACTAAAGAAGGTCCATCTGTCTCCTCAGATCCTGGTGAATTTCTACCGCTGCACCATCGAGAGTATCCTTACCAACTGTGTCACAGTATGGTATGGCAACTGCTCGGCATCGGACCGGAAAGCACTGCAGAGGGTGGTGAAAACTGCCCAACGCATCACCGGTTCCTCACTCCCCTCCATCGAGGCTGTCCAGGGCAAACGATGCTTGCGTAAGGCACGCAGCATCGTCAAGGACATTTCTCACCCCAACCATAGACTTTTCACCCCACTCCCCTCCGGGAGGCGCTACAGGTCTCTCCGCACCCGAACCAGTAGGTTCAGAGGCAGCTTCTTCCCTGCGGCTGTCACCCAACTGAACTTGAACACTGCACCGACCTGACAACCTACTACCCCTGCAACCCCCCCCCCCCCCCGGACAATTGCACTATTGCACTATTACTCCCCTCCCCTGCTCTTACTCAATACCACTGCTCTTCTGTACATACCTGTCCATACTGTTCATACTGTTCATAATGCACATAATGCACATATCCTTATATTTTCTTTAATACTACTGCACATACTGTACATACCTGTTTATACGGCATTCCATATTTATATTTATTCTGCTATCTACCTCATGCTACTGTTAATACATATATACTGCTAGACTGCATTACCCATACAGCTCATATGCTGCTACACTGTTCATACTGTAACTATTTATTCTGCTATAATGCTACTGTTACTCATATACTGCTATACTGCACTGCTATATTATACTGCACTACTACTGATCATATATTGCACTACCTGTAAATACTGTTCATTGCACTTTCTGCTATTTTGCACTTCTGGTTAGACGCTAACTGCATTTCGTTGTCTCTGTACTTGTACTCTGCACAATGACAATAAAGTTGAATCTAATCTAATCATCTAATCTAATATTTAGTATTTGGTCAACAATCCTTTGCATGCAATAACAGCCGAAAATCTGTGATCCCACCAGACACTTCAGTTGTATGTTTTGAGGTCTTTTGCCTAAAATCTTATCAGGAAATTAAATGCATGTTCAGTTGTATTTAAATCTGAAGATTGACTTGGCCAAGTACTTTCCACTTTTTGACCCTGAAAAACTCCCTAGTTGCTATGGCAGTATGTTTTGGGTCATTGTTTTATTGTACGAAGCAGCGCCATCCAATGAATTTGGAGACAAGATGTTTCTGTAGATTTCAAAATACATTCTGATGTTGCCGTCAGCAGATACGTCATCAATTAAGACAAGTTAGCCAGTTCTAGTGGCAGCACACATGCCCAAACCATAACATCCCCTCCACCTTGCTTAACAGATGGGGTGGTATGCTGTAAATCTCAGGCAGATCCTTTTTTCTCTAAACTTTCCTCTTGCAACTCTGGTACAAATGCAAACCTAGAATCAATACTAGACATTGACAGCGCTCTTATTCCTGATGTGCACAGAACACACCTGACTAACCAGAAACACCTGTCAAGCCAATTGTCCCATTATTTTTGGTGCCCTGAAAATGGGCGACTATGTATAAAAAGTGTTGTCATTTCTAAATGCTAAGAAAAATATGTACACAAATACCATAAAATAAAAGCTGAGAAACTACTTCAACTTCATAGTAATTGATTTCAAATCCAAACTTTTGGAGTATAGAACCAAAAGAATGAAAAGCGCCTAATTGTCCTAATACTTACGCAGGCCACAGTAGACAAACTGTATATAGTATACACAACATATGCACTTATACAGTACTTTTATACCCATATGCAACTACATCCACAGACTCACTTATACAGTGCCTTCGGAAAGTATTCAGACCCCTTCACTTTTTCCACATTTTGTTGTGTTATAGACTCAATTTAAAATGGATTAAATTAAAAGAATTTGCCATCAATCCACACACAATACCCCAGAAAGACAAAGCGAAAACACGTTTTTAGAAATTTCTGTACATTTATTAAAACTGAAATACAGAAATACCTAATGTACATAAGTATTCAGGCCCTTTGCTATGACACTCTTAAAATTAGCTAAAATGCAAAAATGTCAACAAATCACACAATAAGTTGAATTGAGTCCATCTTAATGCAAGGATAATAGTTAATGTAATTTTGGAATGAATATCTTTGTTTTTATAGGGTCTCTGATTTGCATAGGAATCAATTACACACTGTGTGGATCAGGTTGTCATTACAAACTGATCAAATGGAGAGGAACAAAACTGCTCAGGAATGCGACCCTGAGGCCTGGGAAGACTTACAAAAATGGAGAAGAAAAAGCACAGCCGATGGGACAACATCATCTCAATCACTACAAAATTGGTCAAAACCAGGTGGCCAAAAAGAATCCCTTAATGGAAAATAATCTCTCATATCCATAATTATGTTTGCAACAATGAATTCAAGTGATACAGCAAAGAAAGTGGCTGGAAATGTGTTTATTTGGTTTTACTACAAAGCATTAAGTTTGGTGCAAATCCAGCACATGCAATGCAGTTTCCGCACCATCTCTGGTATGAAGAATAGTGGTAGCAAGTTATGGGTATGTTTGTTACTGGCAGGGACTGGGGAGTTTGTTAGAATCAAGAGAAAATTATGAAATTTGCTGAGTTGGTAGTGACATCCTAATCCACACAGTGTGTAATTGATTCCTATGCAAATCAGACCCTATAAAAACAAAGATATTAATTCTAAAATTACATGAACTATTATCCTTGCATTAAGATGGACTCACTTCAACTTATTGAATGATTTGTTGATGACATTTTTGCATTTTAGCTCATTTTAAGAGTGTCATAGCAAAGGGTCTGAATACTTATGTACATGAAGTATTCTGGGGTATTTTGTGTGGATTGATGGCAAATTCTTTTAATTTAATCCATTTTAAATTGAGTCTATAACACAACAAAATGTGGAAAAAGTGAAGGGGTCTGAATACTTTCTGAAGGCACTGTATATTATACCTGCATGCAAATACTGTCCAGTGTTTAGGGTTGGGTCTGATGCAAGTTTTTGGTAATCGATTAAGTAATGGTTGCCACACACTATGGTGCATCATTTAAAAAAAAATGTTTTTAATTTGACTGCAGAGCTCATGCTTAACCAGGAGTGATTCGATAGTGACAGTGAGTGAATAAAAGAGCAGGGTCTGCTTCTGTTGGATAAAATTAGACAAACCTCACCCACAATCTCACAGGCAAGTGGCTTGCTTCAGTTGTGGCACTAAAAGTGAGGGGAAAGTTGTCTTTTTCAATGAATCGATTACCTATTTTAAAATCGGTCTGGATGCCAGCGATTGACTAATGTGCATGATTAATTACTGGTCTTTGACAACACACATCCACACACCACATGGTATTGTCCTAATCGCAGGCCCATTTACACCCATTCCAGGGAATCCACTGGCATTCCCAGGTAATGGATGCTTCACTACAGTAAGGAGATGGACACAAAGAGAGCACAGAGGAAGAAAGGACATTGAAAGTGTGTATAGACAGAGGAGATTAAAAGAGAGAAACATTTAAAAGGAGGAAATAGACTGCCTCATTTGCTTTTTAAAGGTGAAGGAGTGGCGGCACACCCTCCGTACTATATGTTGTTAAATAAGAGAGGTTGAGGAGAGGCAGTGTGTACTGTATGTTTTATGTTTGAATGAGCTGTAAACATCTGTTGAGTCTCTTGCTTGCCTTCAACATGGCCCCTTTCACAGTGCTGTGCATGTGTTAGTGTGTGTGTGGTGTCGGCACATGAAATCTGTATTTCTTTTAGTGTGGGTTTATGACTATGTATATGTATCATGTTACAGAGTATCTTTCCCGCTCTGTGCTTCTCTAATTATGTCTCACACAGCAAGTTTTCTGTATGTATGTATGTATGTGTGTGTGCCTATGTTTGTGGGGTGAGGTGGGTACGTGTATGTGTTTGAGCTTCTCTTATTAAATCCTACACCGCCAGTGTTGTGACATCATTAAGACATGGTGAGGTCATGACATTACATGGGGTCACCAGGAAGTGACAGGGCCTGGGACGCCACCTCATTAAAAACTGACCAATCAACACACAGCAGCAAGGGGTCAGAAGCCAGGAGGTCAGCACTGCTGCTCTCTTAATTTCTATGTTAATGCTGAATGTGTGTATGTGTGTGTGTGTGTGTGTGTGTGTGTGTGTGTGTGTGTGACTAAACAATTCAGAAGATCAACCATTGTTATAACACTACTGTACTACTGTAAACGTGGAGATAGAGGTGTGAGAAGAACAGAAGACAATTCTGAAAGGGTTAATACAGAAAGAATTAGTGTGTATGAGCTTGAGAGGCTATAATTTTCTCCATTGGTAACACTCCTTTATAGAACCCCCTCTGGTGTGAATGGCACTTGTATCTTGGACCAAACTCCCTCTGAAACACACTCTACCCTGCCTCACATGAAGTGTGTGTGTGTGTGTTTCTATAAATACTTCAAATTTAGTTTCAGATGTTTCCAAGGAGAAGTCACTGGAGAATCAAAAGACATTAACACGTTTGTTTTTCATTCCTCAGAGAATTAGATTGTGAGAGCCTAAAACAGTGTGTGTGTGTGTGTGTGTGTGTGTGTGTGTGTGTGCATGTGCGTGTGTGTGTCAGATCCCTGACAGCCACTGAGATAGGAAACCAAATGTGAAATGCAGCACTGCGAGTATTCACTGGAATGGAGATTAGCTTGGAGCGTTAGCTTTAGCTGCTAAGAACTAAATGGTGCAGCAAAGTTTTAGCTTTAGCTGCTAATGAGACCAAGCTCCTAAGTGCTAAGCTGCTGTTAAGAGCTGTGCAATGTCGCAGGAGGGTGTTAACACATTTTTTAAACCCAGTGTTCCAAGTGACCATTACTCAATGCCCCACAAAGCAGATTTGAGAGACAAAACCAGGGTTTATGTGAACGGATATACTGGTGTTTTGTACATTCAGCCACAGTTTTAGGTAAATTAATATGTTCTGACTTCATGTATCCAAACAGACAAACAGACAGACTTTCATTCTTGTAAAAAAACCAACTTTGTTTGAAGGGAGTGCCTCATATTTGCTCGCTTTTGCTGTACTGCACACATGCAGCTTCCCGTGGCTCTGAAACTTGACAAAATAACAAAATTCTGCCATAGATGCTATTGGCTAGCGCCCCCCATGACACAGCCTACAAGCGTGGTCAAGGATTAGATTGTATTAGAAATGCAGTTTTTTAGTATAATCTCTTTGGTGTTAGCTTCAGCTGTTAATGATTCCTCGCTAAAAGACAAAAGAGTGGGATAGTGTTAGCTTCAGTTGCTAATGAGGCTCTGCTAATGGATATGGAGTAGGATAGTGTTAGCTTCAGTTGCTAATGAGACCTCACTCCTCGCAAAGCTGCTTTTAGTGGCTGTGAAATGTAGGATCGTATCAGAGTTTGAGCTGCTGCCAAAAGGGGATTATTGTAAACCAGATGCTAAAAGAGAACCTAATGCTTCGAGTTTTTGACACACACTAGAGATACTGAAAAGAGCACCCTATGGCTATGTGCCTAATACTGTACGCACTCTTGACTCTACTCTTGATTCTACTCTTGATTCTACTCCAATCTCCTCTCCTCCGTGGACTTTGGAAGTCCTGATTTATCCGCAGAAATTCCATCTTTGACTGAAGCCATAGAGCTGGCCATATGATGGAAATCTATCCAGCAGAAATGGGAAAACAAAATCCTTTTTGTCTAAGCAAAAATGTGTGTACTGCATTATAACAACAGTATTATTACCATCTAGTGATACCATCTATACTTTCATCTACTATATCTGTGCACATGAGGAAGATAAGTTACTGTTTTAAGGGGCTAGATGACATTGTAGCAATTGTAATGGTTGCTTGTATTACATGGCTGAAATATCTGGCCCTCTCACCTCAAAGGCCCAGCCCTTCTCCTCCTCCTCATCCAGGTGCATTGTGGTTCCACAGTGCAACTGGTCCTCTGTGATTGGTTTAGGAGAGAGGTGAAACTCTGCTCTTCGCAGGTTAAAGCCCAACCCTGTGCCAATCGCCTTGATGAAGCTCTCCTTCAGCGCCTTGACAGACAGGGGAAACAACCAATTAGCTTGCAGCAAGGTATACATTTAAAATCAGAAAAAAGCAATCATAAAAAATACAATGTGGTGTACTTTAGAGGGAAGACTTATTGTGGCACACAACTAGTTTTAAATAATGTTTGAAGGTGTGCGCATGTGTGCAATTGAGACAGTCAGCGTGTGTGGATGCGTTTCTTAAATCCAGCAACAACAAAAAAAGCCAAGCTCTAATACTGCTCTGTCAGCGGCTGTGGGGCGAAAATGGTGCTCCTTGTTTCCTTGATATCTGTATGATCTTTGTTTTGGGTTCTCTGACACAATTCTTAATTGTGAACCCAAATAATGTATTCAAATGTGTGTGTGTGTGTGTGTGTGTGTGTGTGTGTCAGCACGTGCGCATGTTTGCATGGGTGTGACTGAGGGACAGTGAGTGTATGGATACATTTCTTAAATCCAGCAAACCTTGTTACATAGAGGTAAGCCACTATAACAGTATTACAAGGCTAATCTCTATAGCAACAGGAGAGCACTAACATTAGTCAACAATCATGATATCAATACTTGATGTCCTTGTGCCGCCCTCTCATGAATCTCAGAACATATTGGTTTAGCATGGTTTAAGTGTCTGTGAGTGCAAGTTTGGTGTGTTTGAGTGTTTGTAGTGTATGAGTGTGTTAGTGTGTGTTGATACTACCAGGTAATCTATATACAGGGTACTACTGAGATCCCAATGTAATTGTTTACCCAGTGTCTGTAGAACATGGTCAACTGCTGCCATTCCGATCCGGCTCCATGTATAACGCTCCACTCATACTCAGTAAATTGCCGAGTCATGAGCCGAAAAAACTCTGGGACAGAACTGCTACCTGGGGTGGGAGGAGAACGAGAAATGGCCAGTTAGGCAATATAACTGGGGGATATTAGTTTTTCTTTGATAACTTCATTATTGTCCAAACTACCAAGTTAATTGCCAAATATCTGGGGAACATATCATCTTTAAAGACCAAAGAGTGATCCTGAGTGAATTGAGGAGGAAGATTGTGAAACCATTGATAATAGTGCACTGCAAAATCTCTCTTAGGTAAATGATAGGCAACATCGACACCATGTGGCCAACATAGCAATTACAGGGCACTAGAAATAATACTATGTTATGACTCCATAACATGACAGCCCATCTATAAGGTTTAAAGAGCCTAACTATTCTCTGGGGGCACACAGAGAGAGATAAGTGTGTGCTTTAGGTGATACCTTTTTCTTTAGGGTTCTCTCTCTCTCTCTCCCTCCTTCCCTCTAAATAGTATTTTTCTCCAAGGAATAGGGCTGTGTAGCACATTCAGTCCTTCCAGATGAAGCAGGTTATTTGATACGAATTTGGTGATTGTAAAAAAGGATTTGAGAGATGGGTTTCGGTGAATGACAGGACTGGGTTAGGAGATTAACATTCAGAAGGTTTGGAGAAGAAGCCAAATGAGATTTGTGGTGACAGACTGGTGGGAAAGATTAAATAGAGAGACTGGAGCTGTGAGTTATGGAGGAGAGGGAGGTCTCTCTCTCTCTCTCAAGCTCCCGCCCATCCAGAACATCTACTCCAGGTGAAGTTGCCCCTTATCATTCATAGGAGACATGCGGCTGAGTCCTCACAATTGACCCACACACATCAGATGATTCTTATTACCTGGCATAGTGGTCTTCATCACATCCACCCCCACTTCCAGCCCCTGCTCTGCAGCCAGCACAGCGTAATCCCCCTGGTGGGACACGTTAAAACTCCAACCCGAGGCTTTGGGCCCCGAGCAGGCTGGAGCAGCCAGGTAAGGCTTCCCTTTGGGAGAACGCTTCAGACAGATCTCAGACCACGGAACACCCATCTTCTCACACACCAACCTCCTTAATAACAACCTACCAGCCTAAGAGAAGGGAGAAAGAGACATGACACACACACACACTTTCATAGAAATCACAAAAACAGTACACCTCAGCAACAAGCTCTGCTTGAGAAATAGAAGGAGATGAAGAAGTCGAAGATTAAAAAGAAGAAGAAAATTAAGAAAAATAAGAAAGAATAGAGGAGAAAGAGTGACAGACAAACAGACACAGATATAGAGATGATGAGAGGGGAAAGCTGGATTGGCAGCCATAGATAGATACCAAAAAGGAAGACATAGACCTATAGCGAGACTGAGCCACACACATATGCCGCCATGAGCGCCATCATTTAACATGAAGGAATATCATTAGGTTCTTCACTTATGTCATGGGGTTAAGGTGCACACTTCGCTGGATTTTGTGTAATATCTGATATATATCGCATCTGATATGAACTCGTTGAAGTCCCAGTGATTCAACTTGATTAGGCTTGTTGACTAAGTCAATGTGTTTTAGTGCCAGAAGGCGACAACATCCTGTACACACTGCAGCCATCCAAGGCCAAGCTAATAGATGAAGAAAAGCTTTATCAGATTTCCTTTGACTGTACTAGACCTAATTTAACACCCTGAAATTAATTAAATTGTTAGGCATTGCATGAAGAAACAAGCCACACCTCGACAGCTAAAGACAACACAATCCAATACAGACCATCGCTGATTTGGCGTCCTTCGCGAACAAGAACTGTCCAATTCGCTCTTTCTCCTCGCGCTGGACAGAGCAGGCTGCGAGTAGCCACTCGGACCGGGTCGGTGTCCACGAACCACATCTGAAAGACCAACGTACGCCTACCATCACGGTACCGTTACCGAAATAGACACCGTAGAAGTTATATTTCGTGTCTGTACCTACTCAATACACATCGCAAGCTAACTATATAGTTTTGGTTAACTAGTATACCGCAACAGCAGCATTTGATCCGCTGAATTGTAGCTAATGTTTACTATCTTGGATTTGACAGCTGCAAAAACACATGTCCGGAAGAAAGGGGAAGGTAGAACGTGATACGTCATGGGTGGGAGAGGCACTGAATGGACCAATCGGAGAGATGTTTACAGTGCGTCGCCAAAAGGTGTTGTTCTGAATCCGATTCAGTTTTGGCGTTGACGAGCATCTGTGATTTGTCCTTTACGATTGATAGGTGAGCTATTTTTCGATTAGCTACAATGAAAAGCACAACACCAAATTTTCTGTTAGATAAAATAGATATCTAGCTAACTGCATCAACAAAACGGATATCGTGTTCTTGAGCTTTTATGTTGCAGACGTGCTTGTAGTAGCCTATTAGCGTACACCCCAAGCATGTAGCGTTACGTTAGCTACAGCAGCTGTTTAGCTTACGTTAGCTAGCGAGCAAAGATACTTTCGCAAAAAGGTTAGTTGATGCAATATACCATAGGCAATTCAATCTAGCTTATCAACTAAAACATCAACCTGTGCATGTACCTTAGCTTGCTCAATAGGAAGACTTCAGTTTGCTTAGAATCAGTAAGTGAATAAAATGAATGAACGACATGTTTGAGATGGTTTAAAATGATGCAAGCAATTGGCCGTGTTGCTCTTTCTTCTATGACTCAATATGAAGCTCACAACATGCTCTTGTTTTAGGAGGAAGCTATGTCCTGTCCTGATCGATGCTCTCCAGAGGAGAAACCTGTCATCACTCACCTGTGTGACCTTTGATTGACCTCTGGGTCATCCGCTCCACCCCACCTCACTCCATGTCTTTTCCCAAGCTTGTGCTAAACCTTTCCAACACCACACACATACAGCTCTCCGACAATAAGACTCTTCATCAGCAAACAGGCCTGAAGACCAAGTCCTAACCTTTCACCTTTTCTTGATCCCTTAGACTTCCTCCCAAATCTCTCTTTTAGTCCCCCCTCTACCTCTTCTATCCCTCTTTCCGTCCATATCCATCTCTCAAGCATACCTCTCCATCCCTCCCTTCACCCATCCCTCCTTCTCTCTGCGTGTCCCTTCCCGACCGCCACACTGGATTTCCTTCAGATTAAGCACCTGAAGAGGAAAAGGAAGAGTAACTACAGCGTTCGTGAGACGCAGACATTGATCCGTGAGATCCACGCAAGACGAGACATACTGTTCTCACGCCAGCAGAACACAGCTATCAACGAACTCAAGAGAAGGTCCTGGGAGGAGGTAGCTGGAGGAGTGAATGCATTAGGGGAAGGAGAGCTACGCACAGCTGCAGAGGTGTGTGTAAGGGTTTAACATGATTTAAGTGGAGTCATGACAGACCATGTGGGAGCCTACTGGCTATCCCTCATCCTTTTATCATGATTAATCCAATCCTTCTTTGTCTGGTCCCAGGTGAAGCGGCGGTACCTCGACTGGCGGGCACTGATGAAGAGGAAGCAACTGAGAGCTGAGCTGTCTCTCTCTTCCGGGCTGAAGAGAGAGTACCAGCCTCCCTCCCCTGAACATGAGGCCTCGCTAGGCTCTGGGGACCAGTCGCTAGATCTCTGTGGCTTTCCCAAGGAGGGCCAGTGCGACTGGCAGGACCTTGCAGATCTGGGGGAGCCTAGCGGACATACAATGGCACCGTCAGGGGTTAAGATGGAAGAGGAGGCCAATGGATACAGGGTGAGTGTGTGTGTGTTTTGTGTGTGTACACTGTATGTACCTGTGTGTACTGTGTATTACTGACCCCCTCTCCCTCTCTCTCTCATGTTCAGCTGGAGGGTGATGGTGATACTGGAGACGGTGAGGTAGATGACGATGATGATGATGATGATTGTTTCCCCTCACTCATACCAGACATGGATCGTGGTGAGGGGCGTGTTCCTGAGATCTACGCTCACATTGACGAGTTTGGAATGCTCAGCGCCTCCAAGGGGGCAGCGGTATCCATGAATCGGGACCTCTCATTTGGTGGCTTGGGCGGAATGGGTGTCGCTGGGCTGGGATTAGCCAACCACGAGACTGCTGGACTTTTGGTTGCCATGGAGAAACAACGAGTGGAACTGGAGAAGCAGCGTCTGGCTGTGGAAACGGAACGCTTGGGGGTGGAGAGAGAGAGGCTGTTATTGGAGAGGGAGAGACTGCGTCAGTCGGAGGTGGAGCGGGAGCGATTACAGCTGGAGAAAGAGAGGTTGCAGATAGAGAAAGAGAGGCTTAGGATGCTGCTTATGAACCAATCAGAACGTGCCATTTCCGCTCTCGCCCCTCCCCCCCAGCAATGCCCACCATCCTCCTCCACCCCTTCTACCTCTTCATCCTCAGCACAGGATGGCCAGAAGGAGAGTAAGCCCTGGTTGCCTTTGGTGGATCTGGAGGCTGAGAGACTGAGGCTGGAGAAGGAGAGATTGCAGCTAGAGAAAGAGAGACTTCAGTTCTTCAAGTTTGAGTCAGGGAGACTGCATATAGAGCGAGAGCGTCTCCAAGTGGAAAAAGACAGAATGCAGCTACACAAGGACCAGGGGCACTAAAAGAGAGAGAAGGAAGGGGTGGGAGAGAAAGGGGTACAGTACAGAGAGATACTGGAGAGCGAGTGTCTGTCATGGTGTTTATGATAAGCTTTAAGTGCCTGGAGAGAGAAAAAAAAGTATTGATATTGATAAAAAGAGAGGAACAATATAGTTTTTACTTCACAGGGAAATGTATCATATGTGCCTGTTTGTGCAGAGTTGCCATAATGGGTTAGTGGGACCCTCTCCTCTCTCTCTCTCATCTCCCAGGTTTCTCTCACATTTCCTCTGGCTGAACTATTCAGTCCGGTCCATCATTGGTTAGAACAAGGTGCTCAACTCGCCATCAGAGACAAATACGTATGTGAACGGAAAGCTGAGATGAAAAGCTTCCAGGTGGACTGTTTCTTGAACAATAACTTGTTTTTATAATATGTAATTTGTGTAAAGTGTTTGTGTGTTTGTGCACTGAAAGACTGTTGTTTCTCTGGTAATGTGTGTACCTATGTAGTTCATTGTACAAACTGTAGAATAGCTGCAAGTTTAATGCACAAAATGTTCTATGTATTATTAGTGTATACTTGTCATATTGCCTTACAGAGATTTTATGAAATCAAAAATAGATTTTTTTTTTATTTTGATATTGTGTTGGTATGGTATGGTGCTATGAGGAACTGTTGTATTTAATATAAATATGGTATTCTTTATCCTATCCTTCCGGTCCAGTAGAAGTATCTCTGTTCATCCATTCTGTAAAAAAAGAAGACAGTGTTGCCTATATGCTTTCAGCATTTCCTTTAAAGCCTCATAATAAAGGACGATAGAAAGAAATAGAGTTTTTTCTTCATTGTGTGCATTCTTCACTTCCTTCACTGATCTGAAAGAACTGGGCTGTTTGGCAGCAAATTGCTAGTCGTCATAATTCAACATTCAATATCACCCATCATGTGTTTTCAGATTAGTGCAGATGAATGAGAGGAGGCAAGGAGAGGAACTTTAGGCTAATGCGACAAACCCAGAATGTCCCTAAATCCATCAGTGTAACCGAGCTTTCACACTTAAATCACCTGATCCACCGCCACCAATAAGCGTTCCTTAAACACACACACACACACACACACACAATCACATCAGGCAGATCAAATCTTTAGGACTTTTTGTTGTCCATCTTTGAAATGGGAGCATATATGAAAAGCTGTGCTTCAGCCTTTCTCTGGCTTTGGAGCCAACATTGTATGACCCTTACGCACCGAATCCTGCTGTGTACCCTAGTGATAATACAGTATCTAGTGTTGATTGATTGATTGACAGTGAAGAATCATCATGGGTATTACAGATATGTGGATTGTCATTCTCTTTCACACACACACACACATGCATGCATGCACCTATCCTTGTGTTTGTTACATTGTGGGGGTTTGTTGTAAGAAACATCACTTGTGGGTACCACCCTTTCTAGAGGTTGTAGGTTTCTGAGAAAAATCAGACATGATCAGAAGCACTTCATAAACACAGACATCACTTAAAATTAACAATATTAAGAACTTTTATCCCAGACATGACTGAGTCATCACATAAGGACTTTTTTAGGTATTCCTTTCTTCTGGCCCCCCGTTAACACACCTTCACACACTGCTTGTTTTGCATTAACGGTGGGGACAGAACCTGTCAGGTATACAGTACTTCTGGGAACCACCTTAACACACCCTGCTTGATTTGCAGAGTGGGGACATCTACATTTTCACCACCATTACAGACAAAGAACAACTAAAAGCAATTGTCAGATTATCTTTTGTGAACAGTTTCATTGTCACAGAACAGTGAGAGAAACTACGGAAGCCCCTAAGGGTAATGCAAAAAAAGAAAACTAAGGACCCAAAATTACAAAAAAAATAAAAATGCGTTACTAAACATTTTCTGATAACCTAATCTAGCTTTCAGTGAATGTAAAACATTGTTTGTTCGGCTGTTAAACTCAGATTTTAATTCTACCCAGGTGAGGGACAGACTGCACACGTGGAGAACAAATTGGTGCTAGACAAAAATCTAGATTTTAGGCTGCTGGTTAGCTTAGTAATTAGTTTTGCTAATTGAAATAGGACAAGTTCTGGAAGCTAGACACTGTTCTTTGATTGGCTCAAAGTCACACTAAAGAGACGATGGTCAATCTGTTGGTCTCCTGCTGTTTCTACTACTGTCAGGCTGTTGTCACAGCCTTACTGTACACTCAAGTTGTGAAAATAGCCAAGTTGTGAAAATACACAGACACAGATGAACACTGCTAGCTTTGTCCTCTTGGTGGCGTCAGTATTTTAAACAATTATATCTATATTCCTTCCTTGCATATGATGGTTTCCACCTCAGCTGCAACTAAACTGACAATTTGAATCATTGTTGAATTTTCTTTGTATTTATTAGGTGTGTGGTTGGTATTTAGTGGCTGCTCACAACTTTCAATATACTGAGAAAAGGATATTTAGCAGGGTTGGATCAATTCAGAATTTAGACTAAATGATCTATTCCATTATTTGATTATGGCAAATCAATACATTTAATATATATTCATAAGGTTAATGAGAAGCTTTTCACATGCGTTTTATAACGTGAAGTTTCAATTCCTGAATTAATTGAATTACATTTAAATGGAATTGACCCCAACCCTGATATATATTTTTTATACGTATATACACTCACTGAACACTTTATTAGGAACACCTGTACACCTTCTCATGGTGGAGGTGGTGTAATGGTGTGGAGAATGTTTTCTTGGTACACTTTGGGCCCGTTAATACCAATCAATCATCGCTTGAATGCCACAGCCTATTTGAGTATTATTGCTGACCATGTGCATCCCTTCATGGCCACAATTTACCCATCTTCAAATGGCTACTTCCAGCATGATAATGCACCATGTCACAAAGCAAAAGTCATCTCAAACTGGTTTCATGAACATGACAATGAGTTCAGTGTTCTTCAGTGGCCTTCCCAGTCACTGGATATGAATCCAATTGAACACCTTTGGGATGTGGTAGAACGGGAGATTCACAGCTTGAAAGTGCACCTGAAAAATCTGCAGGAATTGCATGATGCAGTCATGTCATCATGGACCAGAATCATAAAGGAATGTTTCCAACATCTTGTGGAATCAATGCCATGAATAATTGAGGCTGTTTTGAGAGCAAAAGGAGGCCCTACCCAGTATTAGTATAGGGTTCCTAATAAAGTGTGTATATATATATATATATTTATTTTAAATAATTAGTTTTGTTCTAGTTCAACAATGACTGGGAAGCAGTTGTTGCATGCAGTGCTGTATTTAAGTGAGGGAGAGATAGTTTAATGATTGATTTACTCCTTGAGCTACTCTCTCTTTCTGGCCTGAATCTTTTAACTGGTATAATATTACAAAGAAACAGTTTTCCCAGTGTTTCCATGATTATGAAAGCACACTGCATCTCACATCCACCTGTTATCTCAAATTCAACTTATTTTCAATACTAGAACACTGGACCAGAATTCAAACCCAGTGTCTAACAGTGATCCAGAGACTGTGCCAAGGCTTAGGAGGACCAAAAGTATCCTAGTAAGCCCCCCAACAATGTTGTCAGCTATAGTTGTAGACATATCTATATAGATGTTGTATCTTTAAGGCAAGCGTTTATTATTTATCACATGATATGTCCATACAATGCCTTCATTAAGTATTCAGACCCCTTCACTTTTTCCACATTTTGTTGTGTTATAGACTCACTCTAAACTGGATTTAATTAAAAGAATTTGCCATCAATCCACACACAATACCACAGAATGACAAAGCGAAAACATGTTTAGAAATTTCAGTAAAATAAAATGTATTAAAACTGAAATACAGAAATACCTCATGTACATAAGTATGCACCCTTGGCTATGACACTAAAATGCAAAAATGTCATCAACAAATAACTCAATAAGTTGAATTGAGTCCATCTTAATGCAAGGATAATAGTTCATGTACTGTTGGAAATAATATCTTTCTTATCATTTTTATAGGGTCTCTGATTCGCATAGGAATCAATTACACACTGTGTAGATTAGGATGTCACTACCAACTCAGCAAATTTCATAATTTTCTCTTGATCCTGACAAACTCCCCAGTCCCTGCCAGTAACAAACATACCCATAACTTGATGCAGCTACCACTATTCTTCACACGAGAGATGGTGTGGAAACTGCATTGCATGTGCTGGATTTGCACCAAACTTAATGCTTTGTAGTAAAACCAAATAAACCACAGTGTGTAATTGATTCCTATGCAAATCAGAGACCCTATAAAAACAAAGATATTAATTCCAAAATTACATGAACTATTATCCTTGACGGACTCAATTCAACTTACTGAGTGATTAGTTGATGATATTTTTTCCATTTTAGCTCATTTTAAGAGTGTCATAGCAAAGGGTCGGAATACTTATGTACATGAGGTATTTCTGTATTTCAATTTTTATAAATTTACTGACATTTCTAAAATTTCAGTTTTTAAAGGTTTTCACTTTGTCATTCTGGGGTATTGTGTGTGGATTGATGACAAATTATTTTAACTTAATCCATTTTAAATTGAGTCTGTAACACAACAAAATGTGGAAAAAGTGAAGGGGTCTGAATACTTTCCGAAGGTACTGTATGTCTGTTAACATTCTGCTTCTCACACTTTGATTGTAATTCATAAGAATAGGGTGGCAACAACAAATTGATTAAGTCAATAACATTGGTAATACATGTTTTCAATTTCAAGTTAAAGCGTTGCAACATTGCAGTATGTAGGCTTAGTGGTTAGTTTCACTGAAAACATCTTAATGTTTGATATAACATTTAGACAGCAAAACAGTCATTTTGATTAATTAAAGCAATAATCAACAGCTGTTGGTTGCAGCATTACATAAGATTGGATACTGCAATTGTTTCTGCTAAAATAGTATTGTGATTCTGAATTTTGTGCTCTTTGTTGAAGATGAAAGAGAAGATTCCTGATGGATCTGATGAGCTTTTAGACACAAAAAGTGAAAAAGAATGACATGGCAAACATTTGTCCAATATTTGTTTATTTGTCTGGTAAAATTATTAGCCACTAACACTTTGTGTTACATTGTAATATAGGAACTACAATTGTTTGTTAGAAAAGGGTTCATATTTGTATTGTGTTTCTGAACTGTTTTTTTAATTTGATGTTTCTTAAAGATGAAAGAGAAGAGTCCTAATGGATCTGATGAGCTTTCTGAGTCCAGTACTGATAGTGGGGAATATCCCCACAGAGCGATGGCAGAAGCCGTTTAACTCCATGTCAGAGCAGTGGCATAAGCCGTGCAACTCCATGTCAGAGCAGTGGCATAAGCCGTGCAACTCCATGTCAGAGCAGTGGCATAAGCCGTGCAACTCCATGTCAGAGCAGTGGCATAAACCGTTCAACTCCATGTCAGAGCAGTGGCATAAGCCGTGCAACTCCATGTCAAAGCAGTGGCATAAGCCGTGCAACTCCATGTCAGAGCAGTGGCATAAGCCGTGCAACTCCATGTCAAAGCAGTGGCATAAGCCGTGCAACTCCATGTCAGAGCAGTGGCATAAGCCGTGCAACTCCATGTCAGAGCAGTGGCATAAACCGTTCAACTCCATGTCAGAGCAGTGGCATAAGCCGTGCAACTCCATGTCAAAGCAGTGGCATAAGCCGTGCAACTCCATGTCAGAGCAGTGGCATAAGCCATTCAACTCCAAGGCATATGGAAGCTGGTGAGCCACATGATTCAGGATAAAGTCTCATATGAAGTCAAAAGTGACTGGTGCATCATGGAGCTGGAAAAGCACCTGTATAACAGGCTTGGCTCTGACGTTGACAAGCAGGAATACATTCGGCAAAAGTGGAGTGAGCTTGGTAGACTGCGATTACATGGTACAGGTGCCACACCCCTGAAGATGATCAACGATTGTCACACCAGCAAACGTATTGCTTGCAGTCACTGCAATGAAACACACAGCTGGTTACAACGATAAAACCAACAGATATAGATCCGGAACACTTGCTATGAAACTCTGACAGTCTGAAGAAGATCTCTCTGCTCCTTGAAAGTGATTCAATGATAACAGGAGACAAGGATGCTGCTTCTGCCAGATCTATGATTCAAGATGGCATGAGCTCGTATCAGCCACAGGTTTGAAGGGCCTCAATGAGTCCAGGTGGAATACTCAGCTGTTGCCTTTCACAGAAGACATAAACACTCTGCAGTCTTATCTGGATGAGAAGCAGCAGCATTACTGCAATGGCTTGGCATCTGAGTCTTCATCCCAGACCTTGATCAACCTGGCAAAGGTGACCCTGGCATGAGTCATCTTATTCAACCACCGTAGAGAAGGAGGTATCCAAAATGAGAGAGACACATCAGAACCTCACGATGACATCAACCTTGCCCTCTCAGAACTAGAGAAAAACCTCTGCCACCATTTCACAAGGGTAGAAATCAGAGGAAGGTAAGTTTGTGTCCTCCTAACACCAGCGATCCAGCACGCACTTGATCTGCTAGTTCAGAAGAGAGAGGAGTGTGGTGTCCTCAAAGAAAACACGTTTGCGAGACCCAGTGCAGTGTCCCATTACAGGGGATCTGATTGCATTCGTTAGTTTGTCATGATCTGTGGTGCCAAAAATCCACACTCGCTCACCTCTACAAAACTGAGGAAGCACATTGAGAACTTTTGATAGGGTTGCATGACACAGAGCTGGACCAGCTTGAAGATTTTCTGGGCCATGATATAAGAGTACACTGCCAGTTCTACCAGCTACCTGAGGGCACCATCCAGCTTGCCAAGATAAGCAAAATCCTGATGGCCCTTGAGCAGGGACGGCTTGTTTAAAGGCAAGACCCTTGATGACATCAACATTGAACCAAATGGTATGAAGTATATTAGTCACCTATTGTGTTTTTTAGCTTTAAGTATGTAACTTAGTATGTACTCGGTTGGGGATAACATCTCGACATCTTTGAAACCTGTTATTGGTTGTTTAACAGATTGATTTACCAACACGCTCCGAAGAGCCGCCTCCAAAATTTGTAGATTCCTTATCTCTTCCTCATCTTATGAGCCATGTGGATCATAAGACCTAATGACTACTAATGAAAGTGGTACTGTGTTTTTTTTTTATACCATTCATTTAGAAACCATCCAGCCGGACAACGATGCAGAGGATGTGTGTGAAGAGGACATCGCAGAAAAGGTGCATGAACGGGACATGTCGGTATGTATTTTGATGTTGGGTAGTACATTTTTTTTTTTTTTGTGTGTGCTCCATTTTAAAATGCATCAACTTTACCAGCTCTGTCCTTAATTTAGGCCACTGAATTGACAGACCACTTTATTTACTACTACTTTGCCATACCTTCAGTATCATTCTCCATATATTCACTGATTAGGCAGATTAACATGAACCTATTGATGTCTTCAGAAGGTGGTATTTTAGCACAGCAGCACGAGTAACGTGCACACACACAGCCCTCATACTAGGTTAAACATATGACTACTATGGACAATGTATAAATCATTATTTAGATTTCACTGATTTTCACACATCCCCAGGGATTCTACATGAAGTTTAAACATCCAAATAACGTTCATCTTGTTATTCAATAGATTGTGACTTGAGGCCTACACAAGCGATGGAACAGGATGGTGTGATGTCTCCACAAGAAAATATGTCACCACATGATGCAGACGGCGATGGGAACCCACTGCCAAACCACCCCCTGGTCAAATCGACCGCATCAAAGAGATGTACAGTCATTTTATATTCATCAAACAGATTAAATTTAAGTATGTTTGCCAGTCATCTTTGTTCCTGATAACTTAAAAAACATTAAACGGTTTCATTTTTGGATGAATACATCTCTTGGTGCACTAGAGTACATGTTCAGTGACGTAACCAAGGAGCATTAAGGGTGTTTTGGGTCTTTCAGCATCAGACACCTGCTACCAGGTGACCCAGCCAGGTTGATTAGGGATCAGCTTGTGTCCAAAGTGGCACTATGCTGATTCCCTTGGCTCTCCTTCTCCACAGCCATCTCAAGGCTTTTTACTATTTCAATGGTGTTGCTGATGGCGTTCCTAAGTCCAGCATTTACCTTGTCTTCCAGAGGAATGTTTACCTTGTTATTCAATAGATTGTAACTTGAGGCCAACACAAGACATGGTACAGGATAGTGCTTACAACTCCGGCCTGGCATCCGACAGCATGGAGGAGTATAAAGTGGAATCCTACAAACTGCGGAGGGCGGTGAAAGCCGCCAAGAGGAGATATGCAGACAGAATGCAGGCGCAGATGGAGAACAACAACACCAGGGGCCTATGGCGAGGACTACGGTCTATTACGGACTACCGGAACGCACCCCCCTCAACCGGAAGTGCAGATGCCTCTCTAGCCGAAGACCTGAACTCTTTTTATGCACGATTTGAGGCTGGCAACACCACCGCTAGCGCGCCAGCTAACAACAACGTCAGAGTGCTGGCTAGCGCGGCTGATGGGAGTTCACACGCTGGGGCAGAGCAAGCACTCTCAGAGCAAGCTGCTGGCCCGGATGGCATACCTGGGCGAATACTGAAGACCTATGCTAACCAGCTAGCTTTTGTGTTCACTACCATATTCAATCTATCACTGGCTAATTCTGTAGTTCCCACCTGTTTTAAAAGATCCTCCATTGTCCTTGTGCCCAAGATCACCTGCTTGAATGACTACAGACCCGTGGCTCTAACCTCAGTGGTCATGAAGTGCTTTGAGAGGCTGATTAAGGAATACATCTGCTCCTCCCTCCCTCCGACCTTGGACCCACTGCAGTTCGCATACAGACCAAATAGATCCACGGACGATGCAGTCTCCCAGGTCCTCCACACCACTCTCTCTCACCTTGACAGTCAGAAGGGGGACTGTGAGAATGCTGTTTATAGATTACAGCTCAACGTTCAATACCATAGTCCCCACCAGACTGGATGAAAAGATGATTGGATTAGGACTGAACATTCCCCTGTGTGCCTGGATCCTGGACTTCCTGACGGCCAGGCCACAGGTGGTCAGGGTGTGTAGACACACCTCCAGCATACTCATCCTGAGCACAGGGCTGCGTCCTTAGCCCCCTCCTCTACTCCCTGTACACCCATGACTGTGTGGCTAAGTCCAGCGACAACTCCATCATCAAGTTTGCGGACGACACAGTTGTGGTGGGGCTGACCTCAGATAACAATGAGGAAGCCTACCTGGACGAGGTAGCGGACTTGTCACTATGGTGTCAGAGAATAGCCTCATCCTGAATGTCTCCAAGACAAAGGAGCTGATTGTGGACTGTGGACATGATGCAGACAGAGATGGGACCCCACTGCCAAACCACCCCCTGGTCAGATCGAGCGCACCACCCTACAAAATTGATTGAAATCAATTACTCCAAAAACTGGAATAGGCAATATGAATTAGTCATTGGAGGTAGTCACCATGTTGTGAGCAGATAAGAGCATTTATAAGGCTTGAAGCATGCATCATAATGTCTTTAGGAATTACTTGCTAAACAGCTTATGTTAAATGCTACTTAAATGAGCACTCAGATGTCTTGTCCAGATTTGCATTACTGTATTTGCCTGAGAAATTGGAAGCAGAATCCCCTCGCTCTAACTTTTTCTCTCCACTGACAGTCGGTTCCCCCATAGTCAAATAGTCCTCTCCTCTATCTATCTCTCTAACAGCAAACAGTAACAGTCCAATAGTCAAATAGTCCTCTCCTCTATCTATCTCTCTAACAGCAAACAGTAACAGTCCAATAATCACCTATTGAATAACAGAAGCCACCAGGGCCCAAAATTAACACCCGCCACACCACAAATGTAAAATTTGGTATTGGCAGTTAAGTTGAATTCCACCAGTCACTTTGGCCAAGGCCTCCCTTTTTTTTGGTTCACTTGCATCTGTGATTTATATCAGCTTGCAAATTAATGGAGATGCTAATTTTTAAATGTTTGCCCTCAAGAGACACTGTGCTATGCTGTCAGGTGCTACAGTGACAGGGATGCCAACATTAGTGGTTAGTGATGAGTTATGATCACTAAAAAACAAGTCACTCCAAGCTGTAACCATCATTCAGTAAATACAGTAGATACAGTCAACTGTCCTGTCTGTTAGCTTACTTACTAGCCTAAATGGGAGACCACTGGTTTGGCTGGTAGACAAAAGTTAATTTCATGCCCTGGAAGCTATGGAATGTTGAAATTAATTGTCATTAGAAATCATAAATTGATTCTTACCACCATTGTTTGCCATGCCAACAAAAGTCAAACATAAAGACTGAGCACTTTGCGTGATACACCCCCCTCCTCCTCTTTTAGATTGATCATTTCTCCTCTATATTCAACAACAAAATTCCCCTTTTGAAGAAGGGACAGGGCAAACACACCCCGACCTGTTCAAAGTAAGAGCGTATCACCCATGTGGCAGCATGGTGCTGCACTGTTGATTGTGCAGCAGATAAGTGGTAAATTCACTTATGACACTGCTGTCATCTAATTGTACTTTATAGCACTAAGTCTCTATAAAATATCTAAAGTAAACATCATTCACCTACTACTAAGGGCTATATTTAATCATTTGACTTCAGAGACAAACTTGCCTTTTGTGGGGTTTATGTACTTCCTCTCCAACATGGCAGTCTTGTCTGTGGTACTGATGGTATGCTGAGGATGTACCCTCCTCCCTCTGGGCACCTTGACCTATAGAGAACAGATTAATTGTGAATATTTAGAGTAAAGCAGGAAACAAATTATATACTACAAGATTCTCATTGATATTTATGAGATTAGCGAAATCTGAAATTACAAAAAGCTGAAGTGTAAAAAGTATAATGAGTTTGAAAAATATAATATACTAACCTAACAATCAAGCTAATGATAACCTTCAGAGTAGGCTGTTTATTGTTAAATTTATCTATCTTCAAAAACGTATGTTTTTTCTAGGTTAACAATAATATTACCTTTGTTTGATGGTTGAAAAGGTGTTGAAAAGTTTTTTCTTTATAAGGTTTTCCAGCTTGATGTTGTTCAATCAATTTGCCTCTCTCCAGACCATTACAAGTTCGTTTAGTTTTAAAGACCACAATCTCCTCTTTAATATGACACAGCTGCCGGCCTTGAGTATGGTTATGGTAAGAGACACTGAGGGGAGGAGTTGTTGAGTGAAACCTACACGATCTCAGCACAAAAGTTGAATGCTCACTCTTTTAGCAAGGTAGACCCTAGGCAAATAGGAAAAGGAGAATAAACAGTCAGGAGCGCAAACAAGTGGAATAAAAATCTGAATGAACATGGCATCTTTTATCATTTTTAGTTTACAGGAATATATAGGCTAAGCCTATAAAGTAGGAAACAAAATACCAATCCATAACATAGGCTGCAGGGCCGGTTTTAACCTGCTATATTAGGGTGGGCTGGTAGAAATAATAGGTGGGCAACTTGGGCGGTAGGTTGCCCAGAGGTTAGTAGCCTGAAGGTATAAGTACAGTATATCAGACAGATGAAAAGAAATGGATATATCTATCTACAACATCAGTCTCCTGTTTCCCTTGGCAAAAATTCTAATTCATCCATGCCTAAGGTATTTGTTATTTGATTTCTCATGGGCCAAGATCACCAAATTCCTCTTTCTTTCATGTAACATGGTGAGACGATAGGGTGTTAGGATTCGTGACAGTGTGGAGATGAAACTCACATGATGCTGAAGACACCAATTACCAGGGCTGTTACATACAATTTATGCAACACAGGAAAAACTTCCTTATACTCCTGCAGGTGTTTACACACAGTGGACAGGTCTGTTTCATTTGGACATTTCTTGACCAACATTGGTTTTGCAACAAGAATTTAATTTTGCACTCGCAGTCTGCAGCAATGCCAGCAAGCACATGCAGAGGGCGCAACAAGTTGGAATTTATAAATGCACTTGATTTGGGTACAAGACTGGATATGTCATTAGGTCTACATTCTTATTGGAAAATCTTATTCCATTTCTGAAATGGCCCTGTCAAGGGTATTGAGCAGGGATTGTTTCAGAGACTGACAGGGGGTAATGGTGGGATCATCAGAATCTGTATGACCCACAGTTGAGAGCACAACATTTTCACCAAGGTGTTTACTCAATGTTCTCCTTCTCTTTGGAGGATGTGAATCATCCCCAGCAGGTGCCTGAGAAAGTTCTGTCCAGCAATCACCTTTACAGATGTCTTTTAAGGAGTAATATCAGTGATGCACCAACAAACTCACAAGCAGTGCACATATCCACAGACTGAGACTGTAGAATTGCATTCGCTGGTTTCAAGACACCAAGCACCCACACTAGAAATGTTCCCAATCTCAAAGAAATTATGCCTCTTAATTTGAATTAACAGGTCTGATGCCTCAGTGCACAAATCAACTGTGGCATCGTCATCCTCTGAGATCTCTGACAGGATAGTAAGAAGACGGCCTTTATTCTCAACAATGCACCGTGTGTTAGCAGGTGATTGAGTGCGGTGGACCCAAGTGCGGAGAGATACTCAGACGACAGCGTAAAGTATAATTCAAAGGATGTTTTAATAATAAAACTGGGGAACGGCATACAAACAAACACTGGGAAAAAAGGGGAAAGCAAAGGTGGAGAAAACCAGCTCCATTAACAAAAGTACACACTTAACAAGTGGAATAACTAGAACTAAAGAAAGACTAAACTCAAACTAGGACAACGGGGTAAACAACTAGAATTGCGGAACAGACGGGCAGACAGGGTACTCACGGACAGACAGGGAGAATCTCTGACAAGGACATGGGGAAACACACAGGCTATAAATAACAAACAGGGGACAGAACACACAGGTGAAACGAATACTGGTAGATTAGGAGGGCACTGGCCCCGTACCGCTAGAGGAGGGCGCCAGAGTCACCAGACAGCAACCTCAGGCGTGACACCGTGTCACATCATAATGGCTTGTCAAGCAAATTTCAAGCAGTCTTTTGAGACAAGCAGTGTTGACTAGCGACAAATCTAGCGACTTTTTCTGGTGTTTTGGAGACTTTTCTGGTGTTTTGGAGACTCTGACATGAAAGCACGTATCGCTCTGCAGTTACTGTCCTCAACGAGCAGCGGGTGCTGCCGTGATCCCCTCCCCCGTCCCAAAGCACTCACAGGCGGTCAGTCCCAGCTGCAGTCAGAGCAGAGAGGAGACCCACACCACTCCGCGTCCAGACTGCAAATGAATCGCGCGTGCTCAAAGCCGCCGCTGATCCCGCCCTGGCTTACAGAGCGGGATGTAAATGTAAATGTTTTTTCACTGTCACACTCAAATAAATTAGTGCATTTGACTCACACAGCCTCAGTCACTTACTCACCTCGTCCACTGTGTGTGTGCCTCTCTGTGACTGTGAGCTGAACATCTAGCTAGCTAGCTCATCATGTCTAAACTGTACGCTCAAAAATACAGAAAGGAGTGGGGATCAAACCCTGAATTCAAAGGCTGGTTGAAGCCGTTTATTGGAGATGATACACGGGCATACTGCATGTATTGTAAGGCTGATTTCTACGCCAAACTTTGTGATATAAAAAAACACATGACAACTCAAAAACATATTCAAAAGGCAAAGCCTTATAACAGTTCCACCCAAAGCAAGCTGCCATTAATGAGTAAAAAAATTGACTGCAAAAAAGGCTGAAGCCACCATGGCATTAGCTATTGCTGAACACTGTTCCATGCTAGCATGTGATCACATTGGGGAAGCATGTAAAGCTGCTTTCTCAGACTCCACTGCTGCTACTCACTTCAAAATGCACAGGACAAAGTGCACGGAAATGATTAATGGTGTTCTAGCACCATACTTTCTAAAAAAGTTGGTCGCAGATGTGGGTGACCAGAGTTTCAGCCTCCTCCTCGATGAGTCCACAGATATAAGTGTTTCTAAGTACCTGGGGGTTGTGATAAGATACTTTAGTGACACCAAACACACAATTGTCTCAACATTTCTGGGGCTTGTTGAGTTGGAGGGAGGAGATGCCAGATCTATAGCCCGAGCTGTTGTGGCTTTCCTGGAGAAGTGTTGTCTTAAAAAAGAGAAACTCCTGGGGATAGGGACTGACAATGCCTCCGTTATGACAGGGATTAACAATGGGGTCCATAAAGTGCTGAAGGAGGAGTATGGCCTCAAAGATCTGGTTCTTATTCGCTGTGTGTGTCACTCTCTGCAGCTTGCTGTAAGTCATGCTTCCAATGACACCATCCCCCGTAGTGTGGAGTACTTGGTACGGGAGACTTATAACTGGTTTTCAGTGTCTCCAAAGCGCAGGGAGGCCTACAAGGCCATATATGAGACCATCAACTGTGGGGAGAAACCCTTACAAATAACCAAGGTGTGTGCCACACGTTGGCTCTCCATTGAACCAGCGGTTTCACGCATTTTGGACCAGTGGGAGGCGCTTAAACTGCATTTCGCATTCACCAAGTCCAGTGAACACTGCTACATGGCTGAGGTTTTATACTCCATGTACAGTGATCCTCAAAACATCTTGTATCTGACTTTTTTGAAGTCAGTGCTGGGTGAGGTACAGTTGGCCATCAAGGCTTTTGAGGGAGAGCAGGTATATCCTGTTAAACTTCTTGACAGCTTGGTTAGCCTGATAAAGTCTGTGAGTAGCAGGGTGCTGAATCCACTGGCAAATATTGATGTACTCAAAGAGCCAATTGATGGATACATCAGTCCCAAACCATACCTTGGTTACCTTTTTGAGTCACAGCTGAGCTCCACCTTGCGCCTGAGGACAAGAACAATGTCCAAAAGCGGTGTGTAGCCTTCACCATCTCCCTCACTAACGAGTTGAGGGTGAGACTGCCGGACAACATCGAAGCATTGCAGTACATGTTGTACATGTACATGTTTTCAATGTAGAGGAAACTCTAAAGCACAACAAGAGCCTGGGAGAAATAGAAAAAACTCCTACTCTCCTGCAGAGATAGACAAGATTGTCCAGCAATGGCATACCATCCATCTTAATAAGTGGAATGAAACAAAAAACACAGTGGGCTTCTGGAATGAGATTTGGAAGTTCAGGGATGCAGCTGATATCAACCCGTTTCAGGAACTTGCCATGGCTGCTGTGTCTGTGTTGTCCTTGCCACACTCGAATGCTGAAGTCGAGAGATTATTCAGCCAGATGAGTGTGGTAAAAAGCAAAGTCGCTAATTCGCGTTGGCTAACTTGTCAACAAACACCACCGGAAGCTGTCACGAGCCTGAGCTATGGTAGCCCATAAGTGATAAAAAAAATATAAAACGCCCAGGGCAACGACTCGGCAAAAAGGTGCGTGTGAGAAAAACGCACGGGCCGCACTAACACTAAACTTTGATGTCAAGTAGGGGGCCACAAAATATCATTGGCCCGCGGGCCATGAGTTTGAGACCCCTGTTGTAGACCCTTAACTCCATCCTGTATGTCCGATATGGTCTGAAGTTGTCTGGTGAGGCTTGCTATGAGCACAAGCTGCCTGATAATGTTTTGCAGCTTTTTGGCACATCAGCTGCTTACTCATTTAAGTCAGCTCCCTCAGTTGCTGAACCTGCCATAGAAAGCCTTGACCAAAATGTAGATGACCTACTCTTTCTGTGAGCCAGCACAGCGTGTGTGTGTGGAGGGGGGTCTGAAAAAAACAAACAATCTACCTGAATTAGGGCCAGACTAGTTACCATCATTTTCTCACATTGCTATTGACAGTTTTTTATATTGTCTCTTTTTGGTCCATTTAGATTGTTAATGTTGTCAAGTTAAAACCGTCTATACAAAACAAATAAAATAATAAAAAATGTTATAGTTATGGCAAAAAATTTTCATGTTTTACTGTGACTTGTTGTAGGCTCCTAAGTGGAGCATAAGGTTAGAAACTAAACCAAACTTAAGAAAACTAAACACAAAAAAACCCTTACAAAAAAACCCGGTCCCAAGCCCGGATAAAGGAGGATGGTTGGACGTAGAGCTAGCAATTCCACCCCACATAACAGTATTTTGATTAAATTTGATATTCTAACATTTAACAATACAGGACAAAATTGTTTTATGTAATGTGGGTCTAGACAAAGCATTAAAGTCATGAAGTTATTTTGAGAAGTGATTTCAATGGCAAAATAAAAAAAACAAAAACAAGAATCAACAGAAGAAAGTTCATTTGTAGTTCTAAACATATTTAGGGTGTTTTTTTACTCACTTTTTGTCTCTCCCACGACGTTATTCCTCTCTCCTACAGCGTCCATTACAATTACATGCAAATGAGATATTATGCAAATTAGGCGATGACGTCATTCAGCGACTTCTAGGACAGCCAATAGCTACTTTCCTTACTGAGGAGTTGGCAACACTGGAGACAAGGAGCATCATACTTTTCTGACACATTGTGGTGACGGAAGAAGTTTTACAGGGAACTAGAGAGGTCGAAAAACTTTTTGGCACATGGCTCACCCTGCATAGCATGCACAACCACTAATTGTAACTGGTGGTTATAACAATGAATATATTGAATATATCTAGCAAGCTATGCTTGCACGCCACCTCATATTTCACTCATCGATGCACCATCACAACACTGGCTAACTATGTTGTCAGCACTGTAGCCAGCATCAGAAAGATGTCTCAATATTTCAGTGGACATTGGGGACATTGGGACAAGTCAAGTAACCCAATCAGATGCTCCTCTGGCATGGAATTACATATAAACCATTCTCAACATTACACCTGTCCCATCACTTTTCATGCAAAACCGTGCAGAGTCAGCGTTTGCGTACATTTTCCTGACCTTTCCAAGAACCTTGTTTGCTAGTGTTTCAACGTATACCCTTAGCAATATCAGCTAGCTTGTCGTCCTTCTCTAAGGTATATTCAAACAATACCCGCAGCAATGTCATCAGCATCGGTGTCCAGGTGGTCACGCTTTAAGGTTTCTCTTGTTCCGCAGAGCCCTAACCCGTTCACACACAGAAACGTAACTACACCACCAATACTCTTGACATAATATCGGTTCTTTTCAAGCTGTGTTTTACCTACCAGCATACAGTCAATGGTTTCCCCTGTTGCCTCTCTGCATTTGTGCTCAGACCAGGTGGCTGCAGCCTGTACATGACTGTGGCTGGATGCATGCTTCTGTAAACCCGTCACGCTCAAGTGCCGCTTCCCAGTTGTTAAAACCACGCGAGGTGAAAACAACGTCCCTCTCATTGGCAGTGACATATTTCCGACAGGGGAAACAGAAGCATGCATCCCGCAGAACAGAGTACTCCAGCCATGGTCGTGTGCAGTACCAGGCAGAATTGAATGATCGTAATATACATTCACCAGCTACTTTATTAGGTACACCTTGCTAGTACCGGGTTGGACCCCCTTTTGCCTTCAAAACTGCCTTAATTCTTTGTGGCAAGGTGCTGGAAACATTCCTCAGAGATTTTGGTCCATATTGCCTTGATAGCATCACGCAGTTGCACATCCCAAAGATGCTCTATTGGATTGAGATCTGGTGACTGTGGAGGCCATTGGAGTACAGTGAACTCATTGTCATGTTCAAGAAACCAATTTGAGATGATGTGAGCTTTGTGACATGGTGCGTTATCCTGCTGGAAGTGGCCATTGGAAGATGGGTACACTGTGGTCATAAAGGGATGGACATGGTCAGCAACAATACTCAGGTAGGCTGTAGCGTTTAAACAATGCTCAATTGGTACTAAGGGGCCCAAAGTGTGCCAAGAAAATATACCCCACACCATTACACCACCACCACCAGCCTGAACTGTTGATACAAGGCAGGATGGATCCGTGCTTTCATGTTTACACCTAATTCTGACCCTACCATCTGAATGTCGCAGCAGAAATCGAGACTCATTAGACCATTAGATAGTTTTTTCAATCTTCTATTGTCCAATTTTGGTGAGCCCGTGCGAATTGCAGCCTCAGTTTCCTGTTCTTAGCTGACAGGAGTGGCACCCGGTGTGGTCTTCTGCTGCTGTAGCCCATCTGCTTCAAGGTTCGACGTTTGTGCGTTCAGAGATGGTCTTCTGCATACCTTGGTTGTAACGAGTGGTTATTTGAGTTACTGCTGCCTTTCTATCATCTCAAACCAGTCTGGGCATTCTCCTCTGACCTCTGGCATCAACAAGGCATTTTTGCCCAGAGACCCTCACTGGATATTTTCTCTTTTTCGGACCATTCTCTGTAAACCCTAGAGATGGTTGTGCGTGAAAATCCCTGAAGATCAGCAGTTTCTGAAATACTCAGACCAGCCGTCTGGCACCAACAACCATGCCACGTTCAAAGTCACTTAAATCACCTTTCTTCCCCATTCTGATGCTCGGTTTACACAGCAGGTCATATTGACCATGTCTACATGCCTAAATGCATTGAGTTGCTGCCATGTGATTGGCAGATTAGATATTTGCGTTACCGAGCAGTTGAACAGGTGTACCTAATAAAGTGGCCGTTGAGTGTAAGTCAAGTCGCTAACCGTGTGAGGTGGGGCTAAGGCAGCGGAGAGAGGGTACTGCTTTGGGGCAGTGCTTGTGGAGGGTACAGGAGCAGTAGCCAGATCCTCTGAAGTGCTAGCAGCAGCATCGCTAGAGGCAGAAACAGCACTTGGCTTGCTTATAGGCTTAAAAAAACGATACATCGCACAGCAAGTGTAAGTCGCTTTGGATAAAGTAAATTAATGTAATGTGATGTAGGTTAAACTGAGCTTTCGCTAGCAGCACTGCATTCACAAACTGAGAGAATGGGTAAACTTTCTACAAAAGTCACTGTATTTATATCTTTAAAAAGGTAGGAGTGTGGTATCTGTTAGTGTGTAGAACAATAGTAATCACCGATTGCTGGAGAACTATTCTCTGCTGCTGGGGGCTGGGTGGGGATCTGGCAAACACAGATCATTCTCCTCAGTCTGTCCTCCCTTCATCGAATACATTTGAGTTGATCAAATTCGCTAGTAGGTAAATCTGTTGCAAAGCATCTCTTCTCTCTGAGATTACTGTTTTTGTACATGATCCCTGACAAAAAATAATCGTAATAAACAAAAACGTACATTAACTACTAAACTAACATTTAGAACAATAATTTGTTCCAATCCATACACGAGTTAGAGCAGGTTATGCGTTTCAGTGTGTGATTTTTCACGAGCAGTGGGACCATGTGTGTGCTTTTACTTGCTTTGCCTTGCCCTGTGTGTGCAATCTGAGCCATCAGAGTTCATAGTTGTCACACCTCTCCCCCTCGGCATGCTCCGAGAGACACTCTGTGGAGCGGGTGGGTCTGCTTCAGAGCTCTGTGTATTTGTTCCTGAACATGATAAGAAGAGGGGGTGGGCAGTGGGCGACTTTGGAGGTGGGCTATAGGCTGCCCACCCAATCAGAAGTTAGAAATGGTACTGGTATTTTCTGTGCTATTTTTCCATTGGCTGAACCTTTTTTTTTTCTTAACTTTTGATTGGGTGGGCAAGACGCACGTTTGGGTGGGCTGAGCCCACCCCTGCCCATAGCCACCGCCGGCCTTGATAGGCTATATTTTATGAGCTCATACAATTTGACCCGAACCCGCCTGACACAATTTTGTTATTGATGCGATCCGCGGGGAAACCCGACCCGTGCTTCACTGCCGGACACACACACAGTCACTCATACACAGCCAAAAGTTGACCTTCTCTCTATTGTGCGCTGGATGAAAGTCTTGATGAGGACGGGGACATCAACCTCATCCAGAATGTCGCAGTGCACGCAGAGCCAAGTGGGTGAGACTCTCCTGTGTCATAGTGCTCCGGAGCCACGTCTTCAGCCTGCGCAAGCCCGAAAAGGATAGCTCCGAAATATTCGCTGAAGATTTGACTTCCCAACTTGATTGAGGTTTGACTTCTAAAAGCACCATGTATTTCATTAGCTGTGGATGAGTCAACAGACCCCACTGATAATGCCCAGCTTCTTTATTTTGTCTGATTTTATGATGAAACAAAAAAGGAATGTGGGCCCAGAGTGACTTTTGCATGCACATTGCATGGTATATAGTGACTTTCTGTCCATTCAGATTTTTTGTCTACTTGACCTTCCTTTGTTCTCCAGAAAATGAGCACTTCAGTTTTATATAGGGACAAAAGTATGAAAGTGACTTTTACATGTACATTGGCCCACAGCAAAATTTTTGTTTGATTGGTTAATGGAGTGAAAGAGTGTTAACCTGCAGTACAGACTGAACTCTAGTGGGGTCGTCCAAGAGCAAAGTCCACAAGCACACTTACACAGGTCAGACCAATTTTTATGAATATTGGGGAAAAACGCTAATTTTTGCAGTAGGCATATCAGCAAAGTATCCCCAATTAATTTAATGGGTCTCTTTGTGGGGACCGCCAATTTGCTCCCCACACAGATTTTGGTTCTCACACTGTGAGTGTGCAGTCAGGTCAATGTTCCCACATAGTAATAAAGACAAACACACGTACGTACGCACACACACGTCATATGTGTGTATTATCATCAGTGTGTATTTGAGAGTCTTGTTTGAGACGGTCCATTTTACATTTATTTATTATTATTTAAAATGTGTGAGAGAGAGGGGGAGGTTATTTGGTCTTTGGATATGTGGATATTGATAGGTGTCAGTGGGATTGAAAGAGGTTAAAAGGGAGGAAGGGAGGGATGGGAAGATAAAGTGGTGTTAGTATGTTTTTAGTAGAAACAGCTATGATGTGTTGGAATGTGGAGAAATCCAGAATTAAACAACATTAACCCTGTGATGGAGAGTGTGGTGGAGCTTGATGAGACTGATGAAGAGAAAGAGCAAGGAGCAAGGAGAAAAATACTGCAATCACTCTGCAGATGGTGGAGGGGTGGGAGAGGGGGTACGTGTGTGTGTGTGTGTGTGTGTGTGTGTGTATGAGACAAGGTTAGGAGGGTTAGAGAATTGCAAAGAAATCACATTTTGTTCCATCTCAGAGTAAATGGAAAATGCTTGTCTGTAATGCCCCGTTTGTGTGTGTGTGTGTGTGTGTGTGTGTGTGTGTGTGTGTGTGTGTAAAGGAAAGTAAATGGAAAATGCTTGTCTGTAATGCCCCGTTTGTGTGTGTGTGTGTGTGTGTGTGTGTGTGTAAAGGAAAGTAAATGGAAAATGCTTGTCAGTGACGGCCCTGCAATAGTGTGTGTGAGGTCCACAGTGAGGGTGTAAAAAAAAAAGCCAAAATCACAGCAGGAGTCTTTAAACTTGCGAACACATCACATGTCCAGACTACAGCACATACATCCATTGTCATCATGTTCTATGAGAAGATCTATGATACTCTGTACTGCTAGACCTTTCAGTGGGAATGTGAGCACAACAGACATACAGTGCCTATAGAAAGTCATCATACCCCTTTGAAATAGTTACTATATTTGTCATACAGCCTGAAATCAAAACCCATTAAAAGCTTTATGTACAAATTTAGCCATACAACATCAAACTAATGAAAAAAAAAGGCGACAGTTCTGAAAATTTATAAAAAATTAAAAACAAGAATAACAGGGTTGGAAAAGTCATCAGTCCCCTGATTTAATACTTTGTAGAGCCACCTTTTGCTGCAATTACAGCCATCAATCTGTTTGGATATGTCTCTACTAGCTTTGCACACCTAGATTGGAGAATATTTGCCCATTCTTCCTTGCAGAATTGTTCGAGTTCAGTCAAATTCCGTGGTGAGCGGCGATGGACTGCTCTCTTCAAGTCCATCCACAGATTTTCTATCGGATTTAAGTCAGGGCCACTCAAGGATATTCACCTTTCTATCCTTAAGCCACTGCGTTGGTTTTTTTGGCAGTATGTTTAGGATCGTTGTCGTGTTGGAAGGTGAATGACCTGCCCATCTTCAGCTGTCTAGCAGAGGGACTCAGGTTGTCCTCAAGAATTTGGGTGTACTTGGCAGCATCCATTTTCCCTTCAATCCTGACCAATTGCCCAGTCCCCGCTGAAGAGAAACATCCCCACAACATAATGTTGCCACCACCATGCTTCACAGTAGATATGGTGTGTTTTGGGTGGTGTGCTGTGTTTGGTTTTCGCCAAACATAGCGCTTGGAGTTCAATCCAAAAAGTTCAATCTTAGTCTCGTCTGACCATAAAACCTTTTTCCACATGGCAACAGAATCTTCCAGGTGTGTTTTTGCATAGCACAAACGAGACTGAGTGTGGCACTTTTTCAGAAAAGGCTTCTTTCTTGCTACCCTGCCAGCTTTGTGTAAAGCTTGTGAGATTGTTGTCACATGCACAGACAGACCAGTCCCAGCTATAAAGACTTGTAAGTCCTTCAAAGTTGCCTTTGGACTCTTGGTAGCTTCTCTGATCAATGTCCTCCTGGCTCGGTCATCCAGTTTGGACGGACGGCCTGATCTAGGCAAGGTGTTGGTGGTGCCATACGCCTTCCACTTCTTAATGATGCTCTGAACGGTACTCAGAGGGATAGCTAAAGCCTTTGAAATCTTTTTGTAGCCTTCACCTAACTTGTGCCTTCCTACAACTTTATCCCGGAGGCCTTTTGAAAGTACTTTTCCAACTATGGTGAATTCTTTGCAGAACCATGCACTTCTAGTAGTGGAATCCTCAAGAAACAGCTGGTTTTATTCTGAAGCAATCAAAACCATTACAATTGATGTCAGGTGGGGGGCAATTAGCCTGGTGTTTGATCTGGAAGTTGATACTCTAAGGGGCTGATCACTTAACCAAACCAGGTATTTCACTAATTAATTTTTAATAATTGTCCAGAATGTTTTATTTTTTTATTTTCACTTTGATGATGAGGGTTATAATGCGTACATACAGCTCAAAAAAGTTAGATTTGATATATTTTAATTTCCAGGGTGTAATGTGACAAAAGGTAAAGATTTCACAGGGTATGATGACTTTCTATAGGCACTGTAGTCCCTTCAGTTAGCCTGGTTGTAGTCTCACATAGCCATACCTCCAAGTCACATTGTTCTCACGCCTCCTTTGGAGGTCTGGAGAATTTTAGATTAGCCGATCTGGCTTGGATTGAACTGATGGAGTGATGGGAGAATGTGCACGCAATTGGATGTTACATTCCAGGAACCTTCCCCCCACATGCCCATAGAATGGTTGCTTGTTGTTATGTGCGTCGTCTTTTCCGACCAGGTAGGTTGAAGAATATGGAAGAAAACCTGAAGGAAAAACTCAATTATGGTTGTTTTTTTTAGCTTTGCCCAAGCAAGTTAGCCCGGTAGCCACTTTTTAGGTAGACTTTACTTTTCAGTCATAGATGTTAACTGTTTTCATAGAACAAATAGAATCGCTGGCTTAACAACTGTCAGTTAAATAAACACACACAGAGAGAGCAGGATTGGCATTGATATTTTACTAGAAAAAAAAAAAAACAAATACAAACAAAGATTGTGTTAAAACCAGAATAAGCTGAGGTGGTTAGTAGACAGCCAGTTGTCAGCCTCTGTTAAAGAACACACAACTAGGGCTGCCTGGGGTTAGTCTGTTTGGTGGGAGGTAGAGAACTAAAAAAATAAAATCATCTAGACTCTAAACCTCTTGTGAGCTGTATGGGGTTATGGTGGGGATAAGCTATTTGGTGGGAGGTTGTAAAAGCTACTGTATACCGGGTCAAGATAGGGAGTGTGACTGTGTGAAAATTCAGATTGTCTATATGAATTGAGAGATCAAATGTGGTTAAGGGTCAAAATAACTGGGTGCATCTCAATACTCTGAAGTGGCCTCCTCTCCTTATCTCATTTCCTTCATCTGCATTGATCTGGAAACACAGGATGGGTTGAACGTCTACTATACAGTAGGTATTTGCTTTAACCTCTCCAGTTATTTTATATCAGTGCAGGTGAGTCGAGGAGGAAGCCACTTTAGACTATTACACACTGTCTGCATTTAGACTCAGCTCAGAGGAAACCCTGTTAGAGAGGAGAGGAGAGCAGAGGGGAGGGGTGGAGAGGAAGAGATACACAGTGTTCAGTATGCCAGGGCCAAGGCAATAATACTCCCTAAATCAACTGTCAATGCAATTCTTTCAGTTGTAAGGTGTCATTGAGTGGCAACAAGTATAAAATGAAACCTCCATCAACCTCCATTATCTCTCTTTTTCTTTCTCCCTTTCCTTTCAACACCTCTGAGCAGCTCAGGCAGGTTTCAAAACAGAAGATTGTCAGAGTTGAGAATGGTGTTAAAGTACTAAAGACATAAAGGACTGGAGACTATTGTACTAATGCTAAACTCTTTTAAAAATGGTGGGCTTAAAAAAACAAAAACAAAATGGGTAACAAACAACCCTAAAAAAGAAAACATTGTATGTGGTGCCAAAGATCGTGATCACTCTGCGTATGTGATTGTGTGTGTGTGTGTGTGTGTGTGTGTGTGTGTGTGTGTGTGTATGTGTGTGTGTGTGTGTGTGTGTGTGTGTGTGTCAAATTGACATTCAGTGTAGATTACAGTAGGACACACAAATACTGTGGCACATTATCAAAACAGCCTTCAACAGAACAGACTGTACGTCATGGCCTCTCTCAATGGTAATCCTTGTTTTCTATAGCTGTCCATAGATGTATAGATATATATTCATTTATATTATATATATAATATGTAGATTTATAAAAAGATGTATTCTTAATTACAAGTGGCATTTTCTTATATTCATTATTGCAATGAATTATTACCTAAGATGGTTAAAAAAGAGGTGAGTTCAGTTTTGCTACGCAGTTATTTACAAGTTTTAAAAAGCAAGCTGATATAGTGCCTTTATCCTTTCACAGGAAAGGACCATGGCTCTCACAAATTACACCCTTACCCCATAAAGTGTTCTTTTGACCTGAGCCCTAAGTGGCTTAGGTTATGTAGCGCTGGTCAATAGAGTATAGAGGATGGTGTGAGATTTGCCCAATGTGGTTCCTCCACTTCACTTATCACAGAATGTACAGCTTTACCTCCGTTCCCCACTCAGGAAAGTGATCATCTACTTGTTATTTAGTGTGACTGTCATAATGATGAATTATTTCATTAACTATTAATTTTTTATTTTTTTTATTTTTTTACAAACCCCTATTACGGCTATGTTAGCCATGTGAGTTTGAAAATATCCTTTGAGTTGTCGACCAATAGTCTATGTTCATTTATATCTGTTGACCAATAGTCTATGTTCATTTATATCTGTTGTTTTTGGGAGATGACAACCTAAGCGTAGTAAGAAAGCGTGTTCCTTTGAACAGTTCATGGCAAAGTAGCAGGTTTGCACAGTCCAAGTTTACAGTTTACAGTTTTCTGGTCTTCTAGGTGATTTTCCTGGCGCTTATTTTTCGCAGGCAGGTGAAGATGATGAAGAGGAAGATGATGACCATGATTATGGTGTTAGTCCTGAAGCATAGTTTCCTGGTAATGAGTCAGAGGTGTGGCTTGTTAGCCAAAGCGACCAATCAAGTTAAAGCAAAATAAGCGGTTATCTGTCTGCTTCTGACACCGCCTAAGTCTTCATCATCATCATCATCATCATCATCACCACCATTTTATTCTCAGTTTATCATCAGTTCATGTCTTGTCAGTCTATGCTGTGTCACTGTCAGTTTGTCACCTTGGTTTCCATGAGTTAATGGATCCCCCAAAGTTTGAACTTCATGTTGTCATCAGTTTTGTCCCTCCTGTCTCCCTGTAGTTGCTGTTAGCTTGTTTCTAGTTTGTGTTTGTGGCATCAGGTCTGGGGTGATTATGTAGCTGTGTGTGTGTGTGTGTGTGTGTGTGTCTGTGTGTGTGTGTGTGTGTTTGTGTGTGTGTGTGTGTGTGTGTGTGTGTGTGTGTGTGTGTGTGTGATAAGGCACTGTGTGTTTTTGGTTTTCAGGGTAGGCCCGAGGAGACCACAGCGAGGCCTGGATGTCTAAGGGCGTGGCCTGCGTGGACAGCCTTGGGGCAGTCCGGGGTCAAGACACGCCCATTCTCCCCCATACTGCCCGTGATTGATAGACGGGCCTTGTTCCTCATGGCTTCAGAGAATGACAGCTGGAGATGGAAGGGAGATGAGAAGGAAAAGAAACAGTGATGAGTTTTTGTCAGGTAAACATACGCTCACAAACACACACACACACACACACACACACACACACACACACACACACACACACACACACACACACACACACACACACACAAACACACACGCACACACACACTCAAACACACTTGCACCAACATATAAGTAAACATACTTAAACTAACTTTACAATGAAAAGTCAAAATTAACGCAAAGGCAGGCGACAACAAACATACAGACACTCAGAATACGTCTCAAATATGTTTAGGTTAGACATCTGCATTTCAAAGGTGACCATGCAATTCTGGGGTCTTGATATTACAAACAGGTAAGGTGAGGATTTGTAAATTGAGGATTTGAAGGACAAGGAGAGAAGTGAGGGGTGTTTTCCCATATTTCAGATTATAGAGAGGGTCCGACTGACTTCTGTTCTAGAATGGCAACACTTTATGAGAACACACTACTTTATGATGTTTAAATCCAGCTTTATATTGCTAAAGATTGATAAAGAATAAGGCATCATAGACAGGTTGGTTGATTTGTGTAAATGCCAGAAAAGGAAACATGGTTGGATGCATTATCTATCTAAGCATCCACGGCACAAACAAACAACCTGTTACCAAGATGACTCTCTCAAACTAAATCACATTTCAGAAACACTTTATTCAAAGGTCTGCTTATAAACTACTTATAAACCTTCTAACATAAAACCATGTAAATGGCCTATTGTTCATAATTCAGATTAGAGGTCCGAAAAATATGCTTTGTACATTATTTACTTATGTTTATGAATACATTACTAAATAATATCATGGTATATATGGTTAAGAAACTATGAAGTAATGGTTCATACAGAGTTTAAAAACACAATTTCCAATAAAGTGCTACCTATGTATGTTAATAATTTCAAATAATCTCACTGATATATTCGTGAACTCTTTTTGCAACAACATCAATAAGCAGTCATTCTCTATAAAGTGTTCGGTTGATTTAAGATTGTTCTACAAACCCTAAAAGAATTCAGGTGTTTTGTGGTCTAGTGTTCTGGAACTTGCAATAAGGTATTTGAGACACTGCTAAACAGGAGTACTGTACACAACTCCAGTGCTCGAAGGCCATAGTCTGGCTGCTATTTGTTCTTTCTCCTTGGGCATTTAACTAATTAATAAATGCCACTGGCTGGATAGAGGATCCATACATCTGATTACCCAGGTCTTCATCAGTGTTCTGCTCTCTTGGTCTTGGGAAGCATTCTATGCAGCCTTTTATTCTATCCCAGCACTGCACTAATATGCCTGATTCAACTGGCTGACTAATAATCAAGACCATGGTTAGTAGAATCAGGTGAGTAAGTGCTGGGCTAAAGTAAAGCCTGCATACGCTGTTGCCCCCCTGGTCCAGACGTGGAGCGACACTGCAGACACTTTGGCCCTCAATGACTGGAGTTGAACACCCCTGCTATGGGCTTACAGTACATACTGAAGATTTACTCTGAGAATGGACAGAATGCAGGTGTCTATACGAGTCAAAAGCCAAGAGCAACATTATCACCATCATTATCATCATCATCATCTGCAGCCAAAGACGATGGAACCAAATCTGCCATCGCACAAATCTACCCCTAGAATGCTCTAGGGTGAAGCGCTACACAATAGAACACAACAATGATCATAAAAACAAACACAAACCAAACAAGATACCCAAAATGAAACATAAGAAGCTGTCACAACAGAAAAAAACATTGGTTCCACAATGCTTCACCACATATCACAACACTGCTCTGCTGTGCTATACAGTAGCTACACAGAACTCCACTTCACGCACCACCACCCCACCTAAAGGAGACCCTAAGTCCTACCCCTATATCTTGACCCCCTCGGAGCCGTAAACGTTGTACCCCTCCCTATAAGTGGCTAGATTCTGGGTGCTGGGAGAGGGGCTGGGGCAGTGGGGGGGGCTAAGGTCCACCTTCATGCGCTTGGCTTCGGCCCGCGACTTGTAGCAGAACTCCACCAGGGCCACCATCATGGCCAGACCCAGACCCCCCACAAGGATGTAGAAGACCCCCGCAACGTTGCTCAGACTCAGGGCCTGAGACGACTTGTCCTGAGGAGGCAGGGGGAGAGAAGAGGGTTAGAGAGAGAAAGAGTGGGTGAGAGCGAGACAAAAAAAAAAATACAGTTTTACCATTACATATAGTTATTGTAGAGTATCTTATTATTTTAATGGTATTATTATTATCATTTTTATTATCACATAGTATCAAATAGTACACTACTAAAACAACTACTACTACAAAAACAACGGCAACTACAGCAGGTAGTTCTATTACTAACTATTACTAGCTACTACTACTACAACATACTATCTCTACTATTGCATTACAACAAGTCAAAGAAACATTACATTACAATGATAATCAAAGCTAGGTTCACTTGTAAATTTTTAATAATCTGTTTATATTTCAAATAAGTTACTTCTAAGCAGGCTTTTGGATGAGTGATGAAACAGTATTCTACCCCATGGCTCATGTCTAGGATATTCTAAGCACTTAATTTAAAAAATATCTGTCTTAAGAACCTCATTATGAGTAATAATTTAGAATAATGCGCCAATGACATGTCTCTTTGTCTGAAATTATATTTTTGTGGTAAGTTACTTCGTAGAGGAACAAATATGACATGATCAGAAAACTAGCAGTGACAGATCTATCTGACTGCATGGCATTGAACAATAGGTTCATCAAATACACAAGACAGTTAATTTAGCTTGTAATGGGCTTGCTAATGCTAACCATAATGCTAATGACACTGTTCAGGCTAGTCTGAAGCGGCTGTCTGTCACACAGTGAGGGTGTTTGGTCCCCCACTCTGCCCATGAGACTGACCTTACTTCCAGAGTCCTTGGGTCCACACTCTCCCTTATCGTACCACCATTTGTTTTTCAGTTTGTCTAAGACGCCTGCTTCACTCAGTTTCAAAACCGCAAGGTTTACCGGGGTTCTTCGCGTGTAAAAATAACATAAATAACATCATAGGTCATGTTATTTTATGTTATTAGATCACATACAGTCAGAGCTCAGTCACAGAAAAGGTACTGTTTGGTAGAAGTGACCCAGTATGGATCCCACTGAGTACATGTGTGTATGCTCGTTGGAGGGGCTAGGGGTGAGCGAGGGGCTAAGCGAGCTACAGACATATGAGTGGGACCCCCCTGTGTCACTTCCAATAATGCGCTCATACTGCCCCAGCCGTCGGTATGCAAGCAGAGGCAATTACTGTGAACACTGGACTATTGGCAGGGCCTGCTCAGTGCTCAGTGCTTATACAGGGAGGGGGATGGGGGACAGGATAGTTTCTCTACATCATCCCAATACCTCCATTTAGGTTTTAGCAAAAAAATTTTAAAGGGATAGTTCACCCAAAATTACAAAATAAATAGTAGTGTCCTTGCTTTAAATCAGTCTATGGACAAGG
The DNA here is from genome assembly GCF_951799395.1 of Argentina silus. Lineage (NCBI taxonomy): Eukaryota > Metazoa > Chordata > Actinopteri > Argentiniformes > Argentinidae > Argentina > Argentina silus. The sequence goes on from NC_139653.1 coordinate 25,404,671, forward strand.
ACAGACTGGAATCTAGTGAACAAATTAGTATTTTTGTAATTTGAGTGAACTATTCCTTTAACTGTTCGCTGGGCCTGAACCCATCCTCCTGTCTCCAGAGCAGCCACTAGAGGGTGAATATTCCTGCTTTGACAGTAATTGCTCTCCTCTCTCTCTTTACCTCCACCCCACAACACACTCCTTCTCCCCCCTCATTTCGCCCAGGGGGAGTCAGGGAAGCGATCGGGGTAGGGTTGTGGCTATCTGTTGTCTGTGTGTGGCCGGGGCAGATGCGTGCATTACTCCCGAACGCGGTTGAACCACGGTCGGTAACAGTGAAGCTAACCTTGGAGTCCCCTCCCCCGCTGCCACACTCTCCCTTGTCGTACCACCACTTATTTTTCAATTTGTCCAACAGGCCCTGCTCGTTCAGTTTTAACACGGCCAGGTTGACCGCATTTCTTAAAAGGGATAAAACATAGTTCATCAGAGGAGAGATGGAGTCACCAGCCAATGAGAGCAGAGATGAGGAAAAGGAACAATGGTGATTAGTTGGTTGGAAGGTCACGCGAGGATGCACCCCGGACAACCCTCTCTTTCCCTCTCTCTCTCACTGTGTGTGTGTGTGTGTGTGTGTGTGTGTGTGTGTGTGTCTGTGTGTGTGTGTGTGTGTGTGTGTGCGTGTGTGTGTGTGTGCGTGTGTGTGTGCGTGTGTGTGTGCGTCTGTGTGTGTGTGTGTGTGTGTGTGTGTGTGTGCGTGTGTGTGTGCGTGTGTGTGTGCGTGTGTGTGTGTGTGACAAAGTGACATGATCTTAAATAAGAAAACAATATATTATAAAGGGGTATTGGTGAGAGCATATGCAACTGTCAGTGGTGGAGACCTGGTTTAATGTGTGTTAAAACAGGCCTTAGTCGCCTGCTGATCCTGTTCTAGTCTCCTGCTGGTCTTGTTCTAGTCCCCTGCAGGTCTACATCTCACACCCCTGAAGAGGAATGACCTCCAAACACGAGCCAGGGACAGAGGGGGCTGATAAAAAAACATACTCACACTGGGAGTACAGTATGTGTGTGTGTGTGTGTGTGTGTGTGTGTGTGTGTGTGTGTGTGTGTGTGTGTGTGTGTGTGTGTTTTTGTTTGTTTGTGTTTGTTTGTTTGTGTGTGTGTACTGGTGTACTGGGTAGAGGTCCTTTATATTTGGCATCTTTATCATCAGAATAAGAACAATTTAAGGGGATATATAAATGTGTTTCATGTGTGTAAATGTGCTTATTTTTATATTCAACACATGTACACAACAATATGTGTGTGTGTGTGTGTGTGTGTGTGTGTGTGTGTGTGTGTGTGTCAGAATAAGACATCCAGTTAAGAGTTTTCTGTAGCCTGTAGACTTATTCTGATTTCACATCAAATACATTATTGTATTGTATTTTTGTCTGTCTGTCTGTCTGTCTGTCTGTCTGTCTGTCTGTCTGTCTGTCTGTCTGTCTGTCTGTCTGTCTGTATGTATGTATGTATGTATGTATGTATGTCTGTGTATAGACAATGTACCTGTAGAGGTTATGAGAGAGTTATCTCTTGGATGATCTACAAGCCATGAAAAATCTCATTAACATACAGAAAGAGGGGTATGGAAAAAGGAACAATACTACAGATATCTCCCAGATGTGGGTAATGACAATAATAATAATAATAATAATAATAATAATAATAATGTAATATCATTAAATTAATTATATTGATAATAAAACTGCTTTATAAAACAACATTATAATCATCATCATCTTTATCATCAACATCATCAACTCAGATAAGTGCTCTGGTTGGTTCACCGTGAGATGGGGCGGCCTTGTCTGATGTTTGCGCTCCTGGCCTTGTGCATGCTGGTAGGTAGATTTTCCGGTGATAGGGAGAAGTCAGAGACAGCAGTCGATAGTCCCGAGAATGTTGGGGGGGGCTAGCGGGGAACTACCGCCCACTGTCTGTAACTTTTCCCTTGGAAGCGGAAAACATTTATCTATCTGAGTGGACACCCTGGTGATGTGGCATGGGTGTGGGGGACATATTTCAGCTGTGCACATGGGGAAGTTATAGGACAGGAGGAGATTTCAGTAACATTTCAAGGAATTGCCAATTAATTTGCTTTCATCTATATTTTGGTGAAATGATTTGATCAGTATTTGGTTTCTATTGGCCAGGCCCCTGTACATACTTCCTAGTTTCCTGTTTGTCTGTAAATTCCCCGCATGGCTCTGGAAGTCATCTTGACGCTATGCCCCACCCCACGGTGTTTCCATTAGTAACATCTTTCAGAATCAGAACAGCATCTTCATCATCATCATCACTATCTCTGAGAATGAGGAAACGAGGGAACAAGACAGTCCAATGACAAACAGGTGGACAATGTTACCTGTTTGGTGAGCCTGTGAAGAGACCGAGTGAGTGAAATAATGACAGACAGAGGGGGAGAGAGTGGCGGAAAAAGACAGCAACACAAAAGTGCAATGGCGCTAACAGCCTCTAATTCGAAACAATGAGGAGAGATGGAGACAAAGAGAGACGAAGAGAGAAAGAAAGAAAGAAAGAAAATGAGGAAGAATGACAGACCAAACATACATGGAGACATAAACACTGACTAACTTGTCTATAGAAAGGCACACCAGGGTAGGTGGAATACCATAACAACAGCTGAGTATGAACATACTACTCCTATTGTTATATTACTCCACCCACCTTAGCAGTGAGCCTTTAGGTGTGGCGATGCCGTAGCCCTTAGAGTCCAGGTTCCCCCCGACCTTCATGGTGTCGCAGGGTTTACGCTGCTCAGTGTACTCATTCATAGTGGACTCCAGGAGAAAGGCGTACTTCCCCTTGGACTTGCGTACGCGAGCGACTCCCTCAGATGTGCGCTTGGTGAACACGGTGGGCTCAGCTGACTTCATGTAGGACCACATCTTCTCATACACAGCTATCTTTGACCTCTGTAGGGGGAGGGCAAATTGTTAGTCTATCTATCTATCTATCTATCTATCTATCTATCTATCTATCTATCTATCTATCTATCTATCTATCTATTTGTCTATCTATCTATCTGTCTATCTATCTATCTATCTGTCTGTCTATCTATCTATCTATCTATCTATCTATCTATCTATCTATCTATCTGTCTGTCTGTCTGTCTGTCTGTCTGTCTGTCTATCTATCTATCTGTCTGTCTGTCTATCTATCTATCTATCTATCTATCTATCTATCTATCTATCTATCTATCTATTTGTCTATCTATCTATCTGTCTATCTATCTATCTATCTGTCTATCTATCTATCTATCTATCTATCTATCTATCTATCTATCTATCTATCTATCTATCTATCTATCTATCTATCTATCTATCTATCTATCTATCTCCTACAGTTCATTTGTATCTTTAACATTTCAGAATAAGTGCGGAAAACCAGACACTTGTAAATAATATAAGTGAGTGCGTGAGTTTGTGAGTGTGTGTGTGTGTGTGTGTGTGTGTGTGTGTGTGTGTTGCGTGGGCTAGGTCTACTGAAGAATGAAAATAACAAGCTAGGGAACTAACTGTCACTCTCCACAACCATCTTGTTATTCCCTCATTCTGTTTCTCCTCTCACAGTGATAAAATGTTATTCCGTCTCTCCGCAAGGAACACACTAAGCCAAAGCCAATGAAGCAGAACCTAGAGCACCTCTCTCTCTATCTATGTATCTCTCACACAAACACAGTACCTAGAGCACCTCTCTCTATCTATCTCTCACACAAACACACACACACACACACACACATGCACAGATAATTAATGCCGGTAAATCCTTCTCAGTTGTGGGAGAGTAAATTGCTTTTTCACCCTCCACAGATTTCAGCCTGCCACTTATGTTGATGATGTGAGAGCCAGTCACAGATGCACAAACTGTCTGCTACAGCCACAAATACACACAGTAGTACTGTATCTGTATCTGTGTGTGTGTGTGTGTGTGTGTGTGTGTGTGTGTGTGTGTGTGTGTGTGTGTGTGTGTGTGTGTGTGTGTGTGTGTGTGTGTGTGTGTGCGTGCGTGCGTGCGTGTGTGTGTGTGTAGAGTATGTATGTGTATTTATAGGGACCTGAGGAATTCTTGAATTGATTTTCCTCTTGTCGTTCCATCCCCCAGCACCAAGAGGACGACATAGCGCCCTCTCAAACCATGCTAGATGGTCGCGAAATCGTCCACTGTAATGTATAACATTTTCCTAAAGCAATTTCCTGGTTGACAAATTGCTTGTAGAATGCAGAAACGCCCATTTTAAATTCTGGTAATCCTTGCACAGTCCTACCTTTTTACAATTCCATCCCAAATAAATTCCATATATTGATAGAATGGTTGCTTTTTATCTACAGTGGCTTCAGAAAGTTTTCAGACCCCTTCACTTTTTCAACATTTTGTTGTGTAAACAAAATAAATAAAAAAAAAATTATACACATGTTTATAATATATATATATATATATATATATATATACAGTGGGGGAAATAATTATTTGATCCCCTGCTGATTTTGTTAGTTTGCCCGATTACAAAGAAATGAGTGGTCTATAATTTTTATGGTACTTTTATTTTAACAAATAGAGACAGAATATCAACAAAGAAGTCCAGAAAAAACACATTGTATAAAGTTATAAATTCATTTGCATTTGATTGAAGGAAATAAGTATTTGATCCCCAAGCAAAACATGACTTAGTACTTGGTGGAGAAACCCTTGCTGGCAAGCACAGAAGTCAGACGTTTCCTATAGTTGGTCACCAGGTTTGCACACATCTCAGGAAGGATTTTGGTCCACTCCTCTTTACAGATCCTCTCCAAATCCTGAAGGTTTCAAGGCTTTTGCTTGGCAACTCGAAGCTTCAGCTCCCTCCACAAATTTTCTATAGGATTAAGGTCTGGAGACTAGCTAGGCCACTCCATGACCTTAGTGTGCTTCTTCTTGAGCCACTCCTTTGTTGCCTTGGCTGTATGTTTTGGGTCATTGTCATGCTGGAAGACCCATCCACGACCCATCCTCAGTGCTCTGGCTGAGGGAAGGAGGTTCTCGTCCAAGATCTTATGGTACATGGCCCCGTCCATTGGCCCCTCAATGCAGTGAAGTCGTCCTGTACCCTTAGCAGAGAAACAACCCCAAAGCATAATGTTTCCACCTCCGTGTTTGACGGTGGGGATGGTGTTCTTGGGATTGTAGCATTCAGCATTTCTCTCCCTCCAAACACGAAGAGTCGAATTTATGCCAAAGAGTTCAATTTTGGTCTCATCTGACCATATCACCTTCTCCCAAGCCTTCTCTGAATCATTTAGGTTTTCATTGGCAAACTTCAGATGGGCCTGTACATGTGCCTTCTTGAGCAGGGGGACCTTGCGGGCACTGCAGGATTTCAATCCGTTACGGTGTAGTGTGTTACCAATGGTTTTCTTGGTGACTGTGGTCCCAGCTGCCTTGAGATCATTACCAAGCTCCTCCCGTGTAGTTCTGGGCTGATCCCTCACCCTTCTGATGATCATCCTTACCCCACGAGGCAAGATCTTGCATGGAGCTCCAGGCCGAGGGCGATTGATGGTTATTTTGTATTTCTTCCATTTTCTAATAATTGCACCAACAGTTGTCTCCTTCTCACCAAGCTTCTTGCTGATGGTCTTGTAGCCCATTCCAGCCTTGTGCAGGTCTACAACTCTTACCCTGATGTCCTTTGAATGTTCTTTTGTCTTGCCCATGGTGGTGGAGAGGTTGGAATGGAAGAGATTGATTCTATTGACAGGTGTCTTTTATACCCATAACAAGCAGAGATTAGGAGTACTTTTCCTAAAGTGACAGGACTAATCTGTGTGCCTCATGGGCATATAACCGGTCTGTATGAGCCAGAATTCTTGCTGGTTTGTAGGGGATCAAATACTTATTTCCTTCGATCAAATGCAAATGAATTTATAACTTTATATAATGTGTTTTTTCTGGACTTCTTTGTTGATATTCTGTCTCTATTTGTTAAACTAAAAGTACCATAAAGATTATAGACCGCTTATTTCTTTGTAATCGGGCAAACTAACAAAATCAGCAGGGGATCAAATAATTATTTCCCCCACTGTGTATATATATACAGGGAATGGACATTAGACCAGTGGAAATCTGTACTTTGGTCTGATGAGTCCAAATTTGAGATTTTTGGTTCCACGCCGTGTCTTTGTGAGACGCATATATATATATATATATATATATATATATATATATATATATATATATATATATATATATATATATATATATATATATATATATATATATATGTGTGTGTGTGTGTGTGTGTGTGTGTATATAGTACCAGTCAAAAGTTTGGACACACCTTATCATTCAATAGTTTTTCTTTATTTTTATTATTTTCTACATTGTAGATTCATATTGAAGACATCAAAACTATGAAGGGACACATATGGAATTATGTAGTAAACAAAAAAGTGTTAAACAAACCAGAATATGTTTTATATTTTAGATTCTTCAAAGTAGCCACCTTTTGCTTTGATGACAGCTTTGCACACTCTTGGCATTCTCTCAATCAGCTTCATGAGGTAGTCATCTGGAATTGTTTTCCAACAGTCTTGAAGGAGTTCCCAGAGGTGCTGAGCACTTGTTGGCTGCTTTGCCTTCACTCTGCGGTCCAACTCATCCCAAACCATCTCAATTGGGTTGAGGTCGGGTGATTGTGGCCAGGTCATCTGACAGAGCACTCCATCACTCTCCTTCTTGGTCAAATAGCCCTTACATAGCCTGGAGGTGTGTTTGGGGTCATTGTCCTGTTGAAAAACAAATGATGGTCCCACTAAGCGCAAACCAGATGGGATGGCATGTCGCTGCAGAATGCTGTGGTAGCCATGCTGGTTAAGTGTGCCTTGAATTTTGAATAAATCACCAACAGTGTCACCAGCAATGCACCCCCACACCATCACACCTCCTCCCCCATGCTTCACGGTGGGAACCACACATGTAGAAACCATCCGCTCACCTTTTCTGCGTCTCACAAAGACACGGCGTGGAACCAAAAATCTCAAATTTGGACTCATCAGACCAAAGTACAGATTTCCACTGGTCTAATGTCCATTCCCTGTGTTTCTTGGCCCAAGCAATTCTCTTCTTCTTGTTGTTCTTCCTCAGTAGTGGCTTCTTTGCAGCAATTCGACCATGAAGGCCTGATTCATGCAGTCTCCTCTGAACAGTTGATGTTGAGATGTGTCTGCTACTTGAACTCTGTGAAGCATTTATGTGGGCTCTAATCTGAGGTGCTGTTAATTTGCGGTTTCTAAGGCTGGTAACTCTAATGAATTTATCCTCTGCAGCAGAGCTGAGGAAACACTGATGCAGGTATATGTTTGGTGGTTTACACGCATAATTTATTTATATATGATAGAACATAAGCCCATCCCTATTCTAATTGTAACATGAGCAGACTTATTGTGAAACAGACACACTATGCTACACAAGCATAATTATTTGGCACAGTGATGTGGACTATCCAATGATCTGAAAAAGTACTTGGGTATTTAAAAAAAGACCATGTTTCTATTGGTAGAAGTCCAGGAAAATCTTTCCACAATCTATGGATAATTAGGGTAATCTTTGTGGTAGTGAGCTTGATATCACACAGGGAAATGTTTACAGACTTACATATATGTTATATATTTAAAGCTTCTATAACCTTATACTGTCACAAAGGCATATGACTATACTAAACATTACCACGTAAGAGTGAACAATAAGAGGAAAAGGATCCTGTGTTACAGGGACCGACACAATTTACAGTGCATTGGACTATATTCTGTTGTCTGTCTTCTATTCAGTGCAGTGTATGTCAATGAATGTAGAGTTCACCACCATGCTGTACTGAAAACAAATTCCACCAACCTAGGTTGTGTGACAATAAAAGGAACTTCTATCTTGTTATGCAAAATAAAAATCACTATCTTGGGAGAAAACATACTCTAATAGTATGAATTAGGCCGTTTGAGAGAGGCTTTGAATCCTAAGCAACCTGTCCAGTTGTGAACATGTTGTCTGAAGTACAGTAGACCAACATACAGCACTATAGCAGGTATCAAAGCTGTGTGCTGGAAAGCCTTATTAGTGCATACAGTAGCTGAAGTTATGGGTGGTGGTGCTCATTTTGAATTTCCTGTCTTTTGACAAGCCATAACTTCTCACTTAAAACAGAGTTGTTGGTCATTAATATATGTAGTGTGCGTGTACTGTATGTGTGTGAGAGAAGGAGTGTAGTACTCACCCTGAAGAACTCTTTAGTGGATCCTGAGTCTAGTGTGCCGTATGCGATCTCAGTCTGCTTAGCCAGGTCCTCAGCACTCTCTATAGGAGACACCATCCTCTCCACTGTCAGGAAGGCAGCCAGGTTAGCCGTGTAGGAGGAGATGATGATCAAGGTGAAGAACCACCACACACCTCCCACTATCCGTCCTGACAGAGACCTGGAGGGAGGGGGTTAGAGGAATAAGGGGAGAGGGGAAAGGAGAAGGGGAGAAAAAGGAAACGAGGGTAGGAGAATGTAGGGAGGAGGGGAAAGGGGGGGAGCAGAGAGAAAAAGGGGGAGGAGTGCATGTTAGTTACTGAAAATGAAGAAGCACACAGTGAATACAGACTTAATTGCACTCAAATATACATTTGCTTTATTGGGCGAACCTTGAAAATGACTACAATGCCAATAGCACCAAAGCAATTAACTTTCCAGTTTTCAAAACAATTCAGTAATGACAACAACAAAAGGTAAAAGATTTAAACTTGGGTACTCTTAATGATGTTCCAAACTGTTGACTTTGGTAGGTTTACAATTTTGGCTATGTTTCTAATTGGCTTCCCTGACTTTCATTGGTGTCTCTTTGGTCCTCAGGTTCACAGACACCAATAGCAGACTCCAAAGGCAAACGCAAAGCCTAGAATCAATACTAGCCATTGAGAGCTCTCTTATGACTGCACAAATGATGTGACGGAACACACAGAACGAACGAACCAGAAACCAAAAAGTGTCCCATCACTTTTGGGTGTCTTGAAATAGGGGACTATGCATAAAAAGTGTTGTGGTGAAGCCAATGTGTACACAAATACTATAAAATAAAAGCTGAGAAGTGAGTAAATTGTTTGATTTAAAATCCAAACTTTTGGAGTGCAGGGCCAAAAGAAGAAAAAAAGCTTCACTGTCCCATTACTTACACAGGGTTTTGATTTTAAATCGAATAATCAATATGGTTTCACCATTCAGAAATTACAACACGTTTTATGCATAGTCCCCCTATTTTTGGGTACTCAAAGTGGTGTAATTTCTGAATGGTGGAACAAATATACACAAGTATCATCAAATAAAAGCTGATAAACTCTACTTTAACCTCATAGTAATTGTTTGATTTCAAATCCAAATATTTGTAGAGCCGAAAGAAGAAAACATGCTTCACTGTCCCATTACTTACGCAGGGCATTGAGAGAGAGAGAAAGTAAAAAGAGCAAAAGGAGACAAGTGCTTTGATTCTTCTTTAAAGGTGAGAGAGATTACCTATACTTTACCTGGACTTTACCTGGACTTTACCTGGACTTTACCTGGACTTTACCTGGACTTTTCTCTACAAATAATAACCAGGAAACAACAACAGTTGTTCTCAAACCAAATGCATTGCTCTCAACTACTAACAAATAGTTAGTCTCTGTAAAACAGTAGCTAAACAAACAAACATCTATTACATGTTCTGGATAAGTTTGAACAATTCTGATGTCTCATGTCATGTGGGTCTTGCAAGGTCGTTATTGTTAATTACATAAACTTTATGAAATTAATAAATTTTACAGAACAAAAAAAAAATCAAAGCACTTTAATATGCTTGTAAATGAATGAGCACCTCAGACTACTTGCAGCAGCGACGCCCCCCTGAGTCACTTTACACCCACAACTTGCACGTCAAACATAGGGTCAAAAGATGTATTCACCTCCCTGAACCTCCGATGCTTAGGGCTTGACAATGCCACTTTCCCACTGGCCTGGCGATGGCCAGTGAATTCTCCAAGCCAGTGGCTTGCTGGCCAGAAATGTCTAAATAAATTAGGATATTGTAGGCTAATTCTTAGCCTATAAGCCTATGATGAAAATCAGATAAATAGCCTACCCTAACTTCTTATATCGCTGGGATGTAAGCTAATTCATCCAATGCGTGACAAAGTTGAATCAGGTGACTGGTTGCTGGACATTATAGTGGACTGTTTTCAGAAGAATAGCCAAATAACCAGGCAGACATCCTCCACCTCACAGTGGAGGGGAAAGTGAGAGACGATTGTATCATTGCTCTCCAGGACCGGCTGAGACAGCATACCTCCAGACAGCTTAGCTGCACTTCTATCCTCCTATTTACATTCTGAAGTAGTAATAATAGGTGATTTTAATTTAGACTGGTTGTCTCCAACCTCAGATAAAATCAAACACCTGTGCGATGGCTTACAACTATCACAGTTAATCTCAAAACCAACACGGCCTAACTTGAAGAATCCAGATAAATCCACCCTGCTAGACATCATTCTAATAAATAGGCCTTATAAATATATATCCAGTGGTGTTTTTTAAAATTACATCAGTGATCACTGTCCAATAGCCTGTATTAGATATGAAAGGATAAACAAATCTGCTCCATGCTTCATTACAAAAAGGAGTTTTAAACATTTTAGTGAGCAAGGTTTTGTTTCTGCATACCTGACCCCGATTTGGCTCTAAAACATTTCTCATCTATATTTACATCTCTGCCAGACAAACACGCCCCCTTTAAATGTCTTAGAATTAAGAATAGATCTAATTGTTGGTATTCCACAGAATTCTCAGATCTCCTTTTGTTGAGAAACCAGGCTTGGGCCAAAGCTAGAAAAACAGACTCAGTAGCTGATTGGCTGATTTTCAGACAACTGAGAAATAGATGAGTATCTCATCAATTAAGAAAGTTAAATCAAGCTACTTCCTAAGTGCTATCTCGGATTCTGCTGGTGATCCTACACAGTTTTGGAAAACAATGAATGCCCTGAAGTGTGGAAATTCCTCTTCATCCCTACCGAAAGAAGTTTTGTCAAACTCTGGCCTCATTACAGAGAAAATTCTTATAAGTAATGCCTTTAATCAGCATTTTATCTCAGCAGGCTTTTTATTTGAGAGAAATGGTGGTTTGGCTGAACCTGATCAGACAGTTGACTACGCTCCCATCTCCCAGTTGGCTTGATGAGAGATCACTTGTAATGTACTAGATGCCCGGCTTAAAACTTACCTAAAAAAATCCATTGGGGCTGATCTGGTTGATCCAGGCCTATTGCAGCTTTCGGGCCCCATGATTGCCCCCTGATTCGGGCCCCCTGATTGCCCCCTGATTGTGTTATTGACACATATTTTTAATCTGACTGTTATCTCAGGTACTATCCCCAAGGTTTGGAAGGCAGCCCATGTGCTCCCTCTCCAGACATGTGGTGTCCCCTCCGACCTAGATAACTACCACCCAATACCCAAGCTACCGTGCCTTTCGAAAGTATTGGAGTCCCTGGTCAACTCCCAGCTACTGTAAGAACCTTTTTATCTTTGCATTCTATTCTATATGTGCACCAATCTCTGCTGCTTCGAGCCTAGTGAACAACCCTAGTGGGACTGCCCCCCCAAAAAAATCCTCTAGTTTCCCAAAAGGTTCTGGTAACTTAAGGTCTTTACTAAAATTGTTGTAGTTGTAAATTTTTCGCTATAAAAATCAATTACATTGTGTAGTTACGAGCTAACTTAGATTATGCCTGCCACCCACCAAGTTTGCTAGCCAACTAAAGCACTTGGATGATAATATCCCACCCTCGCTCTAAATCGCTCCCCTCACCCCGTTTGGCCTCATAAGGACCAGGGGGGGTAAAGGAGGCTTAAAATCTAAGTTTTAAGCACTGAATAGGCCTGGAGTAAGCACCGTTGAACCTGGGAGTGACTGTGGACATGCAATTGGCCTTGGCACACACTGGCACACACTGCATAAGCCCCACTGTGGAAAGCCGACTAATGTTTCTAACAAAGGCAGCAATGGAGTGTGATCTATTGAGCTGTGATATCATCCTAATCTAATGTGATTGAGAGAATGTGAGATTGAGGCGTAGGAGGAGAGGAGAGAGGAGGATGAGAGAGTGGGAGTAAATGAGGGTAAAGAGAGGAGGGAAGAGTTAGGAGATGGGGGGGAGAGAGAGAGACATGATTGGAGTGATGGAAGGAGACAGAAACCAGGCAAGCCAGAGATGGGTTAGAATGAGGGAAGGAGTGAGGGAGGGGAGAGGATGGGGTGAGAGACAAGGGAGGGAACGATGGAGTGAGGATGTCTACAATGTGTGTGTGCGTGTGTGTATGTATGTGTGTGTGTGTGTGTGTGTGTGTGTGTGTGTGTGTGTCTTTGTGTGTGTGTGTCTGGCCTTGGAGAGGTGTGTATTAGTGGTTGATGGAGAATGCTTAGATCAGATTTAAATGTTCTTACTGTTGGTATTCATGTCTGTGTGTGTGTGTGTGTGTGTGTGTCTTTGTGTGTGTGTGTGTGTGTGTGTGTGTGTGTGTGTGTGTGTGTGTTTGTGTGTGCGCGCGCGCATCTAAGGTGTGTGTTATGTATAGTTGGTATGCAACAGGTGAGTCATTGTATTACAAGCCATGTATCATCTGTGATGGGCACCAGATTGCCTTCCTATGCTGTGGATGAGAGATTAATGACAATCTGTCTCACACACACGCATGCACGCACGCACGCACACACACACACACACACACACACACACACACACACACACACACACACACACACACACACAATAGGTGTTCTAGAACAGAGGTGGAAAGAGTACTGAATATCCTAATATAATTTGCGTTATTTTTAAAGTGAATATTTTACCTTGATTATTGCATTTCATCTCCATTGAAGTTAAATATTATGACGTTCAGATTTTGTGCACGGTTTAATTTGATTACATGTTTAGACTATTGAATATGATTGGGCACAATGAGCGCAGTTTTGGCACCACTGCTATTTTTTGGACTACAAATCTGCACTTAACAGAGGCCAGCAAATGCTGGTATGATTCTGCTATGAATATCATTGTACTCTGTAATGGATGATTTAAAAAGGTAGAGAAGTATAATACATACTCAAGTAAAAGTAAAATTACAGACTTGAAAAATTACAATAATGAGAGTACTTGTGTTACGGCCGCAGCCGACGCCTGCCCGTATGTGTCTCTTGTTGTGCTGTCAAGCAGGCTGGGCGCTACAAGATTCTGAGGCTCCCCGTCGGTATTGCCAGCGCAGATCCGGATTGGATACGTCCCAACAAGCGCGCCTATCTGGACCCAGCGCAGGGCGTATAAAAGTAGGGCCAGCTTGTCAGTCAGGGGGCTGTGTGTGTGTTTGAACAGTTCCCTTGTGAGACTTTGTAGAAACTTGTTAGAACGATAGACTTTGTAGAGACTTGTTAGAACGATTTCGGTTTGTATTGTGATACTGTGCATAGCGCACTCAATTATTATTTGTTATTGAAAATTGGGCCAAGTTTAGTTTTGTTGTACTGATTTGCACCACACGTAGTGGATTCTTTTGTTTAGGGTTGGGGTTAGTAGAGGTGGCTGTTCTTGCCTGTATTTAAGTTTTGTCCGCTGCATTAGGCCAGTGAGGTTTTGTTTTGGTTTTGGTTTTGTTTGAATAATGAACGTTTAGGTTTTGCTCACCTTTTATGAGCTCTCTTTTGGTTATATTTGTTTGTTTGAGTTGAACAGCCCCTGCCGGCCTTTTTTCCTTTGTAGCCGCCGATTCTGTGTCACCCTTGTTACCTTTATAAAACGATTTAAGTTCCTTGTTAATAAAATAACTATAATTTACCAAATCCATCTGGTTTTATGTTGCTTCCCTTTCCCCTAGCGAGCCGGGTTGTAACATAAGTGGGGGCTCATCCGGGATTTATCTGTTAAAGGATTCCCGTAGCCAAAAAAGTTATTGACAACTGGGAGGTTGGATTGTTTTTTAGAATAATAAAATAGGGTATTGTGTGTGCCTGTAGTACCCAGTGAACACGGCACTGTTTGACCTCGAAACGTTCTTGGCTAATCCCACTCTTAGGCAAATTGATAGCTGCCGTAAAAATGATTTGGCACAGATCGCACATCACTTCGGTCTGATTTATCCTAAGCAGATAATTAAGAAAGCAGAGCTTAAGGCTCTAGTAATACGTGAATTGGTGGAGAGAGAGGTTATTGTGTTGTCGCAGTCAGAGTCCGCTGTGCTGGAGGGTAGTGCCCTGGGTGAAGTGGCAGGTGATCCTCAGGGTGCTCAGGCAAGTGCGGGAGTGAAGGGTGAGACAGATGAGCGGGTGAAAACTCTGTTTACGCTGCCTCGCTACGATCCCTCACCTTTTGCCAGCACTGAGTCCAAAGACGGGGCTCAGCTAAAAGTCTGTCTCCACATAGAAGCCCAGGAGAAAGCACAAAACAGATAGCTACAGCTGGAAATTAAAAAGCTGGAGATCAAGGCTGACACAGCTGTGAGATTTCGTCAGCTGGAACTCGAGTCCCAGAGAGAGGAGCAGGCACTGCGTGCGTCCACTGCGGCAGACGGTATGTCTCCTCCTTCCACCTTCCACCACCCCATAAAACTTTTGAGATAAGCAAGCACATTGCTTTAGTGCCAATGTTTAAGGAAACTGAGGTGGACTCCTATTTTGGTGCGTTTGAGCGCATTGCTTCAGCTCTGTAGTGGCCGGCTGAAGTTTGGGCACTTCTATTGCAATGCAAAATTCATGGCAAAGCCAAAGAAGCAGCTACTTCCCTCCCTATAGAGGACAGTTTGAATGATGACGATGTTAAAACCGCGATCCTATGCGCTTACAAATTGGTCCCTGAAGCCTACAGACAGAGGTTTAGAAATCTTAAAAAAGCCCCAAACCAGACTTATGTTGAATTCGCAAGGGAAAAGGGAACCATGTTTGACAATTGGAGCACAACCTGCAAGTCAAATAATTTTGTTGCGGGAGTTGATTCTGTTAGAAGAGTTCAAAAAGAGTTTGCCCGATCGCCTTGTAGTCTACTTAAATGAACAAAAAGTAAGTTCACTCTCCTCTGCTGCTGTACTGGCCGACGAGTATGTGCTAATCCACAGGACTCTGTTTCCGTCAGTCTCCGCTGAGAAGCCTCGTCATACTCCAGCGGTGCACAATCATTCCTTTAAGGCACTCAATCTCAAGAAAGAGGAAAGAGAGTGTTTTTATTGCCACAAACCTGGTCATATAATTGCTAACTGTTTGACTCTTAGACAGAAAGAGCAACAGCCTTCTCAGAAGGGCCCGCGTCCGAAAGGTGTCGGATTAATTAAAGTTGAACCGTGTTTTGACACTGAGACTAGTGTTGCTGAAATTGATGCATGTTTTAAACCGTTCACATTTGAGGGGTTAGTGTCACTGACAGGCGAGACTGGTGATCAGCGCCCGGTGCGTATTTTACGAAACACAGGTTGCTCACAATCGGTAATGATCGCCGATGCGTTGCCCTTCACAGAGCAATGTGGGTATGGAGCTGTGTTGCATGGCCTTGAAATGGGTTACGTCCCTCGGCCAGTACATCGCATCCATGTGCTATCAAAATTGATCACAGGTTTTTTTCCGGTCGCTGTTTGTCCCGCGTTGCCAATTAGAGGTATTGCCTTTTTAATGGGTAACGACATAGCTGGCGGTAAAGTGACTCCTACACTGGAAGTTAGGCAAGGTTGGACAGTCTCACTTGGAGTTGTTCCCTGCGTGCGCAGTCACTCGCGCACAGTCAATCAGAGATAAGGATAGGGATGAGGATATTTCTCTCGTAGACAGTGTGCTTGCGCAGACCTTTTCAGGAGAGGGTGGGACGGAGGTCGCAACCGCATCCTCTAATGAAGGTGCCGCCGATCTAGTGCCCCCGACCAGCCCAGAGACGCCACCTCCTGATGGCCTGTCGCTCCCAGTGACTCGCGAACGCCTGTGCGCTGCTCAGGGAGCTGATCCGACGCTGGCTAAGTGTTTCTCCAATGTGGTGAGTGCTGACACAGTAAAAGGGGAAAAGGTAGCCTGCTTACTCCATAATGATGTTCTGGTGCGTAAGTGGTCTCCTCCCCTAGCAGACAATTCTGATTGGAGTACTGTCTATCAGGTAGTTGTTCCCTCTGTGTATCATCACCATGTTTTGTCAGTAGCTCATGAAAGCCAGTGGTCAGGACATTTGGGGATAACCAAAACTTATCAGCTCATCCTTAGGCATTTCTTTTGGCCAGGGTTAAAGGCTGATGTAGCTAGGCACTGCCGCTGTTGTCATATATGCCAGCTGGCAGGTAAACCAAACCAAACCATTCCTCCGGCCCCACTGCATCCTATACCTGCAATAGGAGAGCCGTTCGAACGGGTGATAGTTGATTGTGTTGGTCCCTTGCCCAGAACAAAAAGTGGAAATCAGTATTTACTCACCATTATGTGCGCTGCCACTCGTTTTGCCGAAGCTATCCCGAAGCTGTCCCGGTGCGTAACATCACCGCCAGTTCGGTAGTGAAAGTGTTAAACAAGTTCTTTTCCACATTCGGCCTGCCCCGGGTGATCCAAACGGATCAGGGCACACATTTTAAGTCCAAGCTTTTTAATCAGGCATTCAAAATTTTAGGTGTACATTTTCCAGTGCGTACCATCCTGAGTCTCAGGGTGCGTTAGAACGGTGGCATCAGACCTTAAAGACTATGCTCTGCAAATACTGCCTGGAAACTGAAAAAAGTTGGGACGAGGTAGTTCCATTTGTGTTATTTGCAGCCCGTGAAGCCGTCCAGGAATCTTTAGGATTCAGCCCTGCAGAGCTTGTCTTTGGCCACACGCCCCGTGGTCCGCTAAAATCCTTACAGGACACATTTTTATCGTCCGAATCTTCCGCTGAGCGGAACGTGTTGGACTTTGTCAGTTTCATGAGCGCTTGCATAAGGCCAATGCCATTATAAGAGAAGCTCTTGCCAGTTCACAAGCGGCGATGAAGTGTCGTTACGACCGTTCCACCGTCCCCAGACAGTTTCAGGTCGGCGACAAAGTTTTAGCCCTACAGCCTATCCCCGGGTCTGCTCTTTCTGCAAAATTCTCCGGTCCATATGACATCCGTGAGTGTCTTAGTGACACTGATTATGTCATCAGCACTCCCGAGAGAAGGCAAGGTACTCGCGTATGCCATGTCAACATGCTAAAACGTTACTACTCTAGAGAAGTGTCTGGAAAGAGTAACAAGACATGCAAGCCTGTATTATAGATGTGTTTTTTATTCTGTGTACAATAAAAATATACAGTGGGGGAAATAATTATTTGATCCCCTGCCGATTTTGTTAGTTTGCCCGATTACAAAGAAATGAGCGGTCTATAATTTTTATGGTACTTTTAGTTTAACAAATAGAGACAGAATATCAACAAAGAAGTCCAGAAAAAACACATTATATAAAGTTATAAATTCATTTGCATTTGATCGAAGGAAATAAGTATTTGATCCCCTACAAACCAGCAAGAATTCTGGCTCATACAGACCGGTTATATGCCCATGAGGCACACAGATTAGTCCTGTCACTTTAGGAAAAGTACTCCTAATCTCTGCTTGTTATGGGTATAAAAGACACCTGTCAATAGAATCAATCTCTTCCATTCCAACATCTCCACCACCATGGGCAAGACCAAAGAACATTCAAAGGACATCAGGGTAAGAGTTGTAGACCTGCACAAGGCTGGAATGGGCTACAAGACCATCAGCAAGAAGCTTGGTGAGAAGGAGACAACTGTTGGTGCAATTATTAGAAAATGGAAGAAATACAAAATAACCATCAATCGCCCTCGGCCTGGAGCTCCATGCAAGATCTTGCCTCGTGGGGTAAGGATGATCATGAGAAGGGTGAGGGATCAGCCCAGAACTACACGGGAGGAGCTTGGTAATGATCTCAAGGCAGCTGGGACCACAAGTCACCAAGAAAACCATTGGTAACACATTACACCGTAACAGATTGAAATCCTGCAGTGCCTGCAAGGTCCCCCTGCTCAAGAAGGCACATGTACAGGCCCATCTGAAGTTTGCCAATGAACACCTAAATGATTCAGAGAAGGCTTGGGAGAAGGTGATATGGTCAGATGAGACCAAAATTGAACTCTTTGGCATAAATTCGACTCTTCGTGTTTGGAGGGAGAGAAATGCTGAATGCTACAATCCCAAGAACACCATCCCCACCGTCAAACACGGAGGTGGAAACATTATGCTTTGGGGTTGTTTCTCTGCTAAGGGTACAGGACGACTTCACTGCATTGAGGGGCCAATGGACGGGGCCATGTACCATAAGATCTTGGACGAGAACCTCCTTCCCTCAGCCAGAGCACTGAGGATGGGTCGTGGATGGGTCTTCCAGCATGACAATGACCCAAAACATACAGCCAAGGCAACAAAGGAGTGGCTCAAGAAGAAGCACACTAAGGTCATGGAGTGGCCTAGCTAGTCTCCAGACCTTAATCCTATAGAAAATTTGTGGAGGGAGCTGAAGCTTCGAGTTGCCAAGCAAAAGCCTTGAAACCTTCAGGATTTGGAGAGGATCTGTAAAGAGGAGTGGACCAAAATCCCTCCTGAGATGTGTGCAAACCTGGTGACCAACTATAAGAAACGTCTGACTTCTGTGCTTGCCAGCAAGGGTTTCTCCACCAAGTACTAAGTCATGTTTTGCTTGGGGATCAAATACTTATTTCCTTCGATCAAATGCAAATGAATTTATAACTTTATATAATGTGTTTTTTCTGGACTTCTTTGTTGATATTCTGTCTCTATTTGTTAAACTAAAAGTACCATAAAAATTATAGACCGCTCATTTCTTTGTAATCAGGCAAACTAACAAAATCAGCAGGGGATCAAATAATTATTTCCCCCACTGTATATGTATTTGTTATGGAGTTGTGTCTTAAAAGGGAGGGTGGGGGCTCGTCCGGGATCTGAACCCGGGACCTCTCGCACCCCAAGCGAGAATCATACCCCTAGATTTGTTATTTTCCACCGCTGATCTAGAATTACCATTGAAATTGTAGAAGGCTGAGAAAGGCTGTCCATAGCTAAGTTCTGTGTGTGTGTGTGTGTGTGTGTGTGTGTGTGTGTGTGTGTGTGTGTGTGTGTGTGTGTGTGTGCATATGTGCGCATGTGGGTGCATACTTGTGTGTATTCTGATTGGATATCATACGCTATTCTGCTGACAATATCAAAATATTTATCTTACAGACTGTGTCATCACATTGGATACAAATGAACTATGTAATTACCTAGGATTACCTGCAAGGTCCATTAGCAGAAGTGAAACTATCCGTTTATACAAACACACACACTTTTCCATCCACACACAAACGCACAGAGAGAGAATAATGCTATGATTTAATGCTTACAAACAGGGAATCAATACACTGCAATGAAATGTTTCACAAATAACATTCCGACTATGCTCTCCCGCTGGCTCTCATTGTTTGTAACTCTGACGACACATAATGACAGGCTTATGATAGTCTATGAGGCCAGTGTATAGATTGCTTGTACTGTAGGAGGTAATAACATTGACGTGAGTGAACAGTCTATGAACCAGCCAATGCTACAATACTTCAGCTATAATACTCAAGGAGACAGAAAGACCAGGGGAAAAGACAGAGGGAGGGAGGGATGGAGGGAGAAGGAGAGAGAAAGAAGGGGGTGGGGTGGGTAGTATTGTGCATTATAATTCCTGACCTTGAGACATCATAAATAAGTGAGTAGATCTGTTGGCCACAGTACACAGAGTTATTCACACCATTACCTTCTATTACTCTGATTAAGAATTTAATACACCCAAATACATGGACGCACGCACGCACGCACGCACGCACGCACACACACAGCTGTAATTTCAGTGGTTTATTGACAGGAAAAAGTCCTTTCCCTGAGAGAAATTAAGAGCTGAGGTGACCATGTGACTGCATATAATAACCCTGCAGCTCTCACTTCCTTTCACTCCTCCCTCTCTCACTTCCTTTCACTCCTCCCTCTCTCACTCCTTTCTTGCCCTCTTACTCTCACTTTTTCAATCACACTTGCCATCCCTCACTTTTCAGTCTGTCAGTGACTCTCTCTGTTTCTTATTTGCCTCTTTTATTTCCCTTTGTTTCCTCTAGAGAGAGAGAGAGAGAGAAAAAAAAAGAGAGAGGGAGAGAGAGAACAAGAGAGAGAAAGACACAGGGAGGACTTCACTACCATGGACATTTTAGAAAACAACATTGTATTAACATTGCAGCAATGTCTGAATCCAAACAACAGGATGCTGGATGCTGATTCACTGTCTTGTGCCAACCATCGAGAGCTGATGGAAAATAACTGTGGGACAATGTTAAAACCAAACATTGCACAGTAGAATGTGGTAACACCATCATACCATGTTGGCTACTTATCAGGATCCAGGGCAAGCTCCAATGTGCAGTAAGCCAGCCCAAGCGGGTGATGGTTGTTCACAGGGTGACAAATGATAATCCATAACACGCAAAACAATCCCAATTTAAGATAAGAAAAGATATCCGACACCTGCCCCCAATGCATAGTGAATCAAAAATTACCCTTACAGTTATGAATGGCTTACCAATTCAATCGTAATGGCGATATCAGCAACACAGATAGAGAGACAATAACAGTTATTTGCATGAACAAAGCGATTACATGTAAATAGCAGCCCACGCAGTGCACACCCAGCCTTCAGTGAACAGGCTTATTACATTTGTTTTACTGAAGCCACAACATAGCTTTGCTCTCAGTCTATTAGACCATATTTTGTTCCACTTGTGTGTGTATGTTGCTATGGTAGCCTCTGTGTGTCTGATTGATGATAAAGGGAACAAGATACATGTGCAGAGAGACAAGTCACCCTGATTACAGTTATTTGGAACACTTTTGTACATAACTAAATTGCGTGTTATAACACACAAGACAACATAAATATTTGTTTTGAATGTGGTTTGTATGGTGGATCATAAGAGCCGACAGATTTTTCTGCGTATTTGTGTGTGTATGTTGCTATGGTAGCCTCTGTATGTCTGATTGATGATAAAGGGAACAAGATACATGTGCAGAGAGACAAGTCACCCTGATTACAGTTATTTGGAACACTTTTGTACATAACTAAATTGCGTGTTATAACACACAAGACAACATAAATATTTGTTTTGAATGTGGTTTGTATGGTGGATCATAAGAGCCGACAGATTTTTCTGCGTATTTTACTGACGCATTTGTGTAAAAGCCCAGAACCACTGAAAGAAGAAGCGATTTTGTGTCCACTACACATACTTGTCATCTTGGCATTTCACATTTGACCGCAGATTTTTTTACAGTTACACCAATTATGTCACTATGTTATATTCAATATGTAAGCTCTTACAAATTCAAAACGTGGTATTTTAATTGAATTGCATTTTTGCATAATTCAATGATAATACTGTTACACTAATGTCAACAAATGGACGTCTCCAGACCTCACTCTGGGTACTTTTGTTAGTGATGAGGGCCCAAGGCATCTAGTGTTAAAAAAACAATACTCTCACAACTGTTGTACAGTACAACGTCAGTTTGGTTAGTTTTGGACTGTTTGGACTGACATTGAATGTGTGTGTGTGTGTGTGTGTGTGTGTGTGTGTGTATGTGTGTGCGTGCGTGCATCCTGAGCATGTGTACTGTGTGTGTGCACGCTTGCATGTGTGTGTATGTGTATGTGTCTGAGTGCGTGTTTACACTGACAGCTGACCATGTATTCCTACTTAATGTCTCCATTAGCCTGTCAGAAAAACTCCCTCTTGAATAAGCCAATCATTAACCAGGTATGTGAGTGTGGTAGTGTGCATGTAGGGAGAATGCATTTGGAAGTATGCACAGTATTTTCCAATAGTCTCTCAAAAAACCTTGAGTATTACAAACTCGAGTTAAAAGTGGTGAGTACCTGGTTCAGGCCTGTGTGTGTGTGTGTGTGTGTGTGTGTGTGTGTGTGTGTGTGTGTGTGTGTGTACGTGTGTGTGTGCGTGCGTGTGTGTGTGTGTATGTGTTTGTGTGTGTGTGTGTGCGTATGTATGTGTGTGTGTGTGTGTGTGTGTGTGTGTGTTTGTACGTGTGTGTGTGTGTGTGTGTGTGTGTGTGTGCATGTGCATTACACCACCAAACCACAACTCCCAGAGTGCACTGAAAAGTGTCCACTGAAAGCGTGTCTCAATCACTCCGTTTATTCTCTCTCTTTCTTCCTTTCTCTCTTTGTTTCATATAAAACTTAAAAAAAATTCTGTTTAGATTTGCTCCCTAAAGGTCGGTTGATGGTTGACATAAATATTTCACTAAACTGCATTCTGAGGTTATCAATAATAAAATGCTATATTCTTATAAATATTCTAAAAATAAAGCTGGACTTCTCTACCCCGGTGGAGCATTAAAGATTAATGTACATGTTAGGAATAGCTGGGCTGGGTGGCTATAGAGTGCAGTTTGGACAGTACATTGTCACATTTCACACTCCACACCTGGGGAAGTGGGCAGTTGAGGCTAGGGCGGAAGTGGCGATGTAGAAATGTTTATTACATGAATGTGCTGCGCTGGATGGGGGGGGGGGGGGGGGGGGGGGGTGTGCGGAGGGGTGGGGTGGGGTGGGGGGGGGTTGGTATGTACACCGCCACTGACCACATGTGCGCCCTGAGTCACCAGAGAAAGTCGGATATTTCTTATCTTAAATTGGGATTGTTTTGCCTGTTATGGATTATCATTTGTCACCCTGTGAACAACCATCACCCGCTTTGGCTGGCTTACTGCACAGTCTTGTTGGAGCTTGCCCTGGATCCTGGTAAGTAGCCTATCCAGGTCACATTACATACAACACGGTCTGCATACAGTAGGTCAGAGTTTAAAAGGTTCATGGTTGAGTGACAGTAGCGCACCACGACCACCACAGCAGTACCACCACAGCAGTACCACCACAGCAGTATCACCACAGCAGTATCACCACAGCAGTACCACCACAGCAGTACCACCACAGCAGTATCACCACAGCAGTATCACCACAGCAGTACCACCACAGCAGTATCACCACAGCAGTATCACCACAGCAGTAGTGCCACAGCAGTAGCGAGTCAATTTGACTTTATTTGAGTATTTCACCTTGGCCAAATTGAGCATTCTAATGGCTAGGCAATGTGTTGTTAAACAGTAGCTCATATCTGCGTCTCCACTTGCCCCATTTCTGAAATGATATTAATTTTATATTTTAATTCCATTTTAATTATTGTAATTAATGCTTTTTACTTAATGCCATTCTAGCTTGAGGCATTTGAACAATGGCACTGTCATGTTTATTTGATTCAGCAGCCCAAGGAGAGTATTATTTGAGATTTGTAGATGGTGCTCAAGCTTGCCTTCAGGCTCACTTTCAGACTTGTTAAAGAGATGTTTTAAGGAAGCTCTTTTTGGATCTGAGCAGCATTTTAAATTTGTTATTCCTTTAATTTCATTCATTCATTTGTCGGGGAAGATTGGCCTATTCAATGGATTAAATTAAAACTATCCTCCTGTCCCTGTGACCATCCTGTCTCTCCTAGGCTGTTGCGTGTAGGCTTACAAAATTAGTAGTGCTTATTTTACAATATTACACTATAGCCTATTATTTGAAAGCAGTGCAAGGACAGTATTATATGAAAGCAATCTAAGCCCTATTCGGACAGGATTAGCTTTACCAGTGGAGGCAGGGTAATGTAATCATTAGCATATTCGTAATTTTAGTCCCATGAGACCGTGGTTGTAATAATTCTATTAACAAACAATAGCATGACAACCTGTCTAGCCACTTCCCCTCCCCCTATGGCAAAAGATGACATTTTAATGCTGAGTACAATCCAGGCCCACTCATTCCTTAGAACAGTCAAGTTTTTCATTTAACAAATATAATATGCCATTTAGCTGATGCTTTTATCCAAAGCGACCTACATTGCAGTGAGTGCTACATTTCAGTATATATGGTCCCAGCAGGAATCAAACCCACAACCTAAGCGTTGTTAGTGCCATGCTCTACCAACTGTTTGTTAGTTCCTGTATAGAAGACTGACTTGCAAACATTGATTTTACTGTAGCCAAAACATTGCATATTTTAGAGAACTGTAATCAATTCCATTTTACATCAAGAAAATAATAAAATGGTTGTGTTCATTTATGCATTTCAAATAAAGTTTTAGGCTATGCAGCTTGGAAGTGCGGGCTTTAGGAGCAGCCTAACCAGTGTAAAAAAATCCTAACTTTATTCTGATTCTCCTTGCTGTCCATATGAGATCTTAGGTAGAGACTACAAGATACGGAATAAGCGTAGATTATTATTAGTTTCGAACTTTCCTAAAAATTCCTAACTTTATTCTGTAATCCATTGGTTGCGTTATAAAAGCCAATGCATGCTTATTCATGTAAAAATACTGCTGAAACATTTCCCCTGATTGTCCTTGCAGCCCATATCAGAGGTAGAGAGAATGCAAATGTGTGATGACTACTGTGGGGGGACATGTAGCATTCGGCCTGTAGAGGGTGCTACAGGACCGTGGCCAAGGTGCGGAAGCGAGGCTTTGTTGCGCACCTGTTGCGAATGAAGCCTCGTTAACGAAATGGTTTAAGATGTGTGTGCTTCTGCTTTCAGGAGGGCGGCTGGAAAGCGGTGACTGGAAAGTCGACAAGGTCCTGACGTACACTAAGAAAATAAACAGGGTTTTCCCTCACCATACCTATTGAGTCCGCCTCTGTGTCCCACGTTGGGCGCCAATGTAATAATGTCCTTGGACACAGAGGTGGAACGCTGCATGTCCCCCCACAACTACAACATAGGATGAGAGCATGAGAGTAGATAATGATATTTTAAAAATTATTTAAAAAAAAATAATTTGGTTCACATTAAGATAACTTGATATTTTAAAAATGTCCACTCTTCATCTTCCTGTAATTCATGAGCTGATCTCCTATCTAATCAGCTTAATTTTGCCAAATCTTTTCAAACATCCTTCACGGCTCTTGTCACCACACTGTGATGACTATTGCCAGCACTTCACACGTCTTCACAACTTGTGTCTGCTGCAGCAGCGGCATTGAGGTAGCCCACCGTTAGCAATATGAACCTTTTATACACTGGAACCTTTTACAAACCTTTTACTGTACTCTTCAGTTCAAGTCAAAACATATATTTAAGCTAGTTTACCAACCTACTAGTTCATAACAAACACCAAACCACCTATCTTCCACCGTAACATAGCCATATGAAGGCCGACCCAGGGGCCAAAGTGTGTGTGTGTGAGTGTGCGTGTGTGTGTGTGCGTGTGTGTGTGTGTGTGTGTGTGTGTGTGTGTGTGTGTGTGTGTGTGTGAGTGAGTGAGTACATGTGTGTGTATTTGTGTGTATGTGCAACTTTAACACATCTTAAATCCTGTCACACACTGGGCTGCTGTCTACCACAGTACTAGAATCAAACTCCATGTCACTCCACTGTTCTGAATCACAAGGGTCTGATGCAAGAGAGCAGCAGTCTTACATTAAAAAAGCAAAGAGAGAGGAAGGGAGAGAGAGAGAGAGAGAGAGAGAGAGAGAGAGAGAGAGAGAGAGAGACACACACACACACACACACACACACACACACACACACACACACACACACACACACATAGACTGACTCACCGTGGTGATATGTCACAGCCCTGCTGCATGAAAGCCCCCAGTGAGAACCAGAGGGAGTTGAAGATTCCAAACTCGTTGGGCGGCTGGTCTGTAGGACCGGGCTCAGTGGCGCCCTCCTCTGGCTCTTCTGCATGCCACTCATACGGACTGAATCGACTCACCTGGGATGGAAGGAGCAAAGGAGAAGAAGATCATGGGTGATCTTCACACACACACTCGCACACGCACACGCACACGCACACGCACACACACACACACACACACACACACACACACACACACACACACACAGGCACGCACACACACACACACACGCGCGCACGCGCACACACACACACACACACACACACACACACACACACACTCACACACACACACACACACACACACTTACCAGAAACAACACCACACTGACGCCAATGTAAGCAAACACAATACACATCCAGATCTCGTAGGCCAGCGGGTCCAGGAATGAGAAGACTCCAGGTTTAGACTTCTGGGGTTTCTTGATCATGATGGAGATACCAAGACTCATAAAGGGCTTGGAGAAGTCAATCACCTCCTCTCTCACCAGGGTTATAGTTAACGGAGCTACAGCTATCTCTGCTTTCTACAGAGGGAGAGAAAGATAGATGGACAAGAGAGTAAGAGAGAGTGAGAGATGGTCTGTGAAGGGCTGAGATCATGTCCTCTTTATTGACAGAGAAGGTTGACACACCTACTGTACAGAGCCATGCATCTTTGTCGTCCCCCCTCTAGTCTATCCCGTCTGGTATGAACACTCTTCATTGGTTTGGCAACATTGTTGCTCATTTAAAAACCATGTATAAAGCAGACTCATAATAAAATTTGAACTCAACACTGAGCAGGTCTGTGAACACACTTAGACAGAGAGAGAGAGTGAGAGAGAGAGACAGAGAGAGAGAAGGGGAGACAGAGAAGTAATTCATGGGCATGAGATAAATGCAGCCAGAATACAAATCAGCCATCAAGGTCCCTCTGTTCAGTCCACGCTTGCACTCACGCACCCACACACACACACACACACACAGCAATAATTCATTTTTTGATGTGTGTTTACGTGCAATGTTTATGGTTTGCAACAAGAAGAAACTGCATATCAATTCAAGCATGCTGTCTGACAGGAAGAGAAGAATAGCTAAAACAGAGTAAAGACTAAGAGAAAGAGATGGAGAGTGAAGATAAGGTTGAAAGAGAATAACAAAGAAAAAAGAGAGATGAGTTTTGATAGAGCGATAGAGAGGGTTAGGAAAAGGGTGAGGGACAATACATAACATTACAGTATGTTTTCTTTGCTCAAACACCACTACATTTGGACTCAACTCAGAATGTTTGAAATTATTCAAAGTAGATTTGTCATCTTGTGATATTGCTCCAATGTATATAGAGGCAGTTGCAGAGAACACTAATGAATATAGTAACAAATGAAGCGCTGCGTAGGAAATGGGACTATTAGAGGAGGAGGACTACTGGGGTTAGACAGGAGTTGGAGACAAAGGATTAGGATTAGATTCAATGTTTTTGACTGTGGAAAAAAATACCTCATCCAATGGACTGGAGGAAGTAACTAGATGCCCCCCTTGAGGAACAGTAAACATTATCCATTCACCCATCCAATCACTCACTCATGCAGCCATCCATCCATCAATGAATCCATCCATCCATTAATTAATTCATCTCTCCTTCCCTTCCTCTCTCCCTCCCTCCTTCCCTCCCTCCCCCCATCCACCTATCCATCCATTTCTCCCTTACTATCCATCTCCTTACCCCATACACCAGCTCTCCAACCATGCCGTTCCATATCTTAGTCTCTGGATCCCTGGCTCCGTATTTCCCATCAGGGACGATGGAGATCTTGTACTTAATGCCGATGTGTTTGGCGATCTCAGAGGCCAGGTCCACACAGTAGCCCTCAAACTGGTCGTTGCCCTCATACAGCTCCCAGTTCTTCTTTAACATCACATACGGACCCTCCTACAAACCAGGACAGAGGGGAGGCAAAAGCTTTTTGGAATGAACAACTACCAAAGCCTCCAGTGGCTCTCATGTTATAGCAGACAGAAAGAATATGACAGGCTTCTAAAGGAGCATTGTGTTACGAGCAGTGTTTTTATACCCATAGGGTTTCTAACTGGTGCCAGGTTTATGCTCCCTAAGACTACATATCTCCTCTTGGAGAAAAACCTGAGTACACACATGAGCTAAGAAGAACACATGAAAAACAGAGAGGTAAAAAATAGAGACATAGAGAGACAGAGATAGAGATAAAGAATGGTATTGAACTCCAGCTTTTGGACAGAGCAGGACTGAAGGCATACATGATGATTCTCTGACACAAGGACATGATTAAACTTCCCAGACACAGATTAAGCCTCATCCTAGACTAAAATGCTGATTTACTATTGAAAATGTTATTTAGTCCAAGACTAGGTTTAATCGGTGCCTGGTGTCAGACCAAGCTATTGTAATGTTTAAACTAATGGGCAATAATATAGTTTAAAATCCCATCCAGTTAATTTAAATGACTGTAATAAACAAATGTAAAATCAAATCACAACTTCATTCAGAATGTTAATTTACATTAAAAACATTTTCACACAGTTTACCAAGGAAACTGGAATAAATATTAATTCCAAACAGATAAATAATAATGTTTTACATAAATAATAAAATAAGGCACAAAGACAAACTGCTTATCATAGACCACACATAAGACCATTTGTGTCAGGTCAGTCTCCCAAAATGATATAACAGATTTTATTCTTACTGCATTTTAATAATGCATTGATGCCCAAACTTGCCCAAACTAATCTGATTGACTCAAACACAGACCATAGTGATTTGGCATGAATTTGCATTAGTAAGCACAAACAAATAAAATCAAATAAAAGCAATCATGTCATCTTAAGGCAGAAACTACTTACAAGTTGTCAAACTGTCAAAATAAAATGTTCTTACCTCATTATCATACAAACATTAGCATTACTGTGGGCTCTGACTTCATTGACTCAACATGAATCAGCAAAACAAAGCACTGTTTCTCACAGGCCTATTGTGACACATATACTTTATACCTGTGTTCCGTGGTAGGGTCACACTTTAAACAGATTGTTCACCCTAAAATAGGGTCAACTGTTTTAGGTTAACTGTTTGAAATCAGCATACTGTAGGTGACTGTACGTGAAATGTTTAGAACAGTTTAAGCATACGTGCATGTGTGCGTGTGAGAGGGATGTGCTTTGGGTGGACACTTTTCAGTGCACTCTGGGAGTTGTGGTATGGTGGTGTAATGTGCGCACACACACACACGCACGCGCACGCACGCACGCACGCACGCACGCACGCACGCACGCACGCACGCACGCACGCACGCACGCACGCACGCACGCACGCACGCACGCACGCACGCACGCACGCACGCACGCACACACACACACACACACACACACACACACACACACACACACACACACACACACACACACACACACACACACACACACACACACAGACACACACACACAAAATGGGAGTTCTGCCAACAGTGGCATTGCTTCATGTTGCCTCTTGATGGCTTGTTATCAGTGTGTCACAGACTCTTTTGTCGCAGTGTGTGTTTTCTCAGTGTGTTTAGACTTGGAGCAGGTGCATTTAGGTATATGGCAGGGGGGTGTTTGAAGGAGAGACATGTTTCTCTAATATTTAACATGGTGTTAGATGTCATGGGGATGGGGGGAGAGGGAGAGGGAGGGAAAGAGAGAAAAAGAGAGAGAGATGGGGGAGAGGGGGAAGGAAAGAGGGAAGGGGAGATGCTAGAGAGAGAAGGAAAATGTATAAAGAGGAAAGAGGGAAGTGGAGACTGGGAGAGAGAAATGAGAGAAAGAGAGGAGAGAAAGAGAGGGAGAGGAGAGGGAGAGGAGAGGAGAGAAAGAGAGGGAGAGGAGAGGGAGAGGAGAGGGAGAGGAGAGGCTTTGTAGAGGTGAATGGTTCAAGTAGATAAGGCATGAAACAGTTTTTGGTGGCACCATAGAGTGTGGCTCCACATTGGTCAGCCAGCCAGCCATCCAGCCAGCCAGCCAGCCAGGTCCCTCCTACTCAACACATTTTACTTTTACAGTTTCCCAGTACAGGTCCAGAAAGACAGCAGACTTCAGCATGTTTTATTTAAGGTGTTTCTTAATCTCCATTGACATGCTGAACCTGAGCAAATACAGTATTCTAACTAGCTAGCATCATACAGCATGGGATGATGCAGTGTGATCAGATGTGTCCAGTGTTCAAGGGGTCACCATGCAGAATGAACTCTTCTGTGTCCAACACATGTGCACACACACACGCACACACACACACACACACACACACAGCTCCCAGCCGCATGTGCACACGAGCCAACGCTAATGGGATCAATTCCCCCGAGATTAATCACTATCAATGCACTGTGTGTGTGTGTGTGTGTGTGTGTGTTACCCTAAGGCCATGTGTA
>NC_139653.1:25444950-25464950 GCF_951799395.1 Argentina silus
GATATGAATGTTGCAAATGAACAGAAAGAGAGAGAGAGAGATAGAGAGAGAGGAAGAGGAAGAGGAAGAGAAAGAGAGGAAGAGGAAGAGGAAGAGAAAGAGAGAGAGAGAGAGAGAGAGAGAGAGAGAGAGAGAGAGAGAGAGAGAGAGAGAGAGAGAGAGAGAGTGAGAGAGAGGGGGGGTGCTCATTATTGTAGTCACACAGGGGTATCTTATGAAACATGTCAAGGCATTTTAACGAGAGGATGCTTCAGTGTGTCGGCCACACTTCACGTCCACACTTCACACTTAAACCAACAAATAGCGGTGTGTGTGTGGTGTATGTGTGTGTGTGTGTGTGTCTGTGTGTGTGTGTGTGTGTGTGTGTGTGTGTGTGTGTGTGTGTGCGAGAGAGAGAGAGAGAGAGAAAGAGAGAGAGAGAGAGAAATACTTTGTTGACAACAAAGCTGATGAAACATTGCAAATAACGTATTTTTCAACTTTACATGAATTTCTGAATTGAATTCCTTAACGAAAAAGAATCAGGGTCTCAGGAATTGGTCTGGAGTCCTCTCCTTCATGAACCCTCATTGAATTCTCAGTCATACCAGTACTTAACATGGTTTGTTTGACCAACCATGTCTAAAAAATGTATGTAACAGATGGTTCAACGTATATCACATTTTGTCCTTAACCCTAACCCTAACCCTGGGAATACTCAGGTACATCTGATGTTGTCTGTGTGACCCATAACAAATTAGAGCCTTGTGCGTTGAAGCCATGCTTTGAGCACATAGATATGGGGAAATCTAAACAACTGTGGCGGTCGAGGAGAGATGAGCATATAAGAAGGATATGTTCAAGTTGTTGGTGAGAGAGTTTTGGGAGCAGGAGCTTCCCGTAAACAACTGTTCTATTCACCTAGGGTATGTTGCTAGGGTATCACCTAGGGTATGTTGCTAGGGTATCACCTAGGGTATGTTGTTGCTCTCTCCTTGCAAGTTTGTTTGTTACTGGTATTTTATTGTGACTCTTATATGATTCTTATATGAATGGTAATCGATTATTAATTAATTGATTGAAATTATTGTAACACTGGCGTCTTTCTCATGTCCTCTATTTCAAGGGAAACAATTTATTCCGAAAATGGGACTGAACCCTTCTTTGTCAGCTGAGAATAACACTTGACCAAAACAACGGCCAAATGTAAGACCATTTGGTTTTGTGTGTGGCTCAGTTGAAAAGGTAGTACGACCCTCAAGCAGGTATTCTGTGAGTAAAATAATAATAAACATTAGTGCTTAATTTGGACATTATATGAATCTGTCCCATTACTTATGGTGCCCTGAAATAGGGGGGTTATGTATAAAAAGTGTTGTCATTTCTATATGGTAAAACCAATATGTACCATGAAATAAAAGATGAGAATCACTACTTTAACCTCATAGTATGATCCAGCTATCAGTTGACTATTAAGTATTGGTGAATATACTCAGACATTAGCTGTTGAGTTTCTGCATGCATGAACGATTCGAAGAGGCAGCCACCAGAGACAGAAAGGTGAAAATGGGTGAGTCTACTACCCTAGAACACCTCTGGCAGTAACAGCATGTTTATATGCAAACAGAGTGTCAGTTAGGACACTATTTTAGATATGGTTCGTAATTGACCTCAAGGAGGTATTCAATAAGACCCGTGCTGCCTCTCTGCCTCCTCATCGGTCCTACAACTGCGCTATAGACTTGCTCCCAGGAACTTCTCCTCCTAGAGGACGCCTCTATTGCTTATCGGCCCCTGAGAGGGACGCTATGAGGGAATACATTGACTCCTCCCTTGCTGCTGGTATCATTCACCCATTCTCCTGCTGGGGCTGGCTTCTTCTTCGTTGACAAGAAGGATAAGATGCTTCGCCCCTGCATCAACTATCAAGACCTGAATGATATTATAATAAAGAACAGGTATCCCCTCCCTCTAATCATGTCTGCTTTTGAACTTTTACAAGGGGCTAAGATCTTCACTAAGCTCAATCTCCGAAATGCCTATCATTTAGTTAGGATAAGGAAGGGGGATGAATGGAAGATGGCCTTCAATACTCCTAGTGGCCACTATGAATACCTGGTTATGCCTTTTGGACTCACTAATGCTCCAGCTGTGTTTCAGGCTCTAGTGAATGACGTTCTCCGAGACATGTTGAACCAGTTTGTCTTCATTTACCTAGATGATATCCTCATCTTCTCCCCGGATGAGGACACTCATATCCGGCACGTTCACCAGGTTCTCCAGCGCCTCCTCTAAAACCAACTCTTTGTGAAAGCAGAGAAGTGTGAGTTCCATGCATCCACCACTTTCCTTGGATTCATCATCTCGGAGGATAACATTTAAATGGATCCTGCCAAGGTTAGTGCGGTTGCTGAGTGGCCCACACCAACCAGTCGAAGTTAGTACAGCGTTTTTTGGGCTTTGTTAATTTTTATAGACGATTCATCAGGAACTTTAGCACTGTTGCCGCCCCACTGCATGTCCTCACCTCTTCTTCGGTCAAGTTCTAGTGGTCTCCCCAGGCAGACCAGGCTTTCCGGTGACTGAGGGAGAGCTTCACCTTGACACCTGTCCTCACTCTTTCGGATTCCTGTCAGCAGTTTGTTGTGGAGGTGGGTGCCTTGGACATGCGTGTCAGAGCTGTCCTCTCCCAACGGTCTCCAGAGGACAACAAGCTTCATCCCTGCCCCTTCCTCTCCCGGAAACTCTCTCCTGCCGAGAGATCCCCAGATCCCAGATGCCCTGAGGGTACCCTACCTTCCTTGTTCCATCAAGCCGACGAAGGAGAGTCCGCTGGTTCCTGTGTCCAGGCCCCCCCCACCCCCCTGGGTCATTGATGGAGGACCGGTATATACGGTTAAGCGGCTCCTGGCAGTTTATCGTCAAGGTCGTCTGTACCTGGTGGACTGGCAGGGGTATGGGCCTGAGGAGAGGTCTTGGGTTCCCACCAGGAACATCGTGGACCCTGACCTCATCTGGGAGTTCCACTGGGCCCATCCTGACCTGCCTGGGATGTCAGGTGCCAGGGGTACTGTAATGTCTCGTCCTGTTTCTTAGTTTATGTTTGTCTTTGTTTCATATTATTCATTTATTGTTACCTGTTTATTTTTGTTTCCTGTTTAGTTTTTCCTGACCTCATTTCAGACACCACCTGCTCTTGTGTGTTTCCCGCCTGTGTGATTGTCTAACCTGCCCTGATTGGCTTCACCTGTTCCTCATCATCCTTCTCTGTGTATTTAGTCTGTGTGTTCCCCTGTCTCTGTGCCAGTTCGTCTTTGTACCTTTGTGTCATATGTCTCAGCATTTCCTAGTGATAAGTATTCCTGGTTTTTAATCTCCGAGTGTGTTTCTGACGTTGCCTTTTTGCCTACCTCTTATCGGATTATCTGCCTGCCTTTTTGTACTGCCTACCTGTGTACCAAACCCTGCTTTGCCTACCCCCTTCCTGGATTATCTGCCTACCCACTGACTGCCTACCTGTGTACCAAACCTTTTTGAAAGACTATTCTATTGGATTTAAGTTTTTGTCTCCGAGTCGTGCATTTGAGTGCTCTGCCTGTGTATAACAGTCATTACAATTTTTCCACAGAATAAAAATAATTCTATTATCTGTGATATGCCAGTCAGGTAAACACAGAGGGAAAAACAGTTCTACTTGTACCAATTAAACAAAGACAGGGCCCTTGACTCAGATAAATACAAATTAGGAATTATTATGTCACAAAATAGGAACAGGAAGTGATTGGACATGGGAGTTCTAATCGTTTCATTTGCTTCCATTCACTGTGAGGAGTTCTAATTGGCTGCCAGTTTACATACATTTCCTGCATAATCTCACTCAAGCATAGCACTCTAGCATGGACCAAAACCCTCAGGGAATATCACAATTCCCAATCGAACACTTCCCATCTCTCCCAGCCCCCTTAGCACTTGAGTTCAGCAAGAGCTGGAGACACAGTGGCCTGTTTTTACTGGCCAGCCATGTTTTTTGATGTGTCCGTTTTCAATAGCCAGGCTCTGATCATCTATTTGGTTCAGGTTTGCCTTTGTTTGGGGTGTTTTACTCTGATTAGGTATTGTGCCAATTTTAATTCTCTGTCCAATTTTCAAATGCATTCCAATTTGTCTTTCTCTCTCCCTCTCTCTTTCCCTCTCTTTCTCCCCCCCTTCTCTCAACCTCCCTCCCTCCATCTCTCTCCCAACCTCTCTCTCTCTCTCTCTCTCTGCCAGGCTGCGATTTCCAGAGGCTAGGGTGCCAGAGAGAGGCCTCATAATAAAATGTCTGCTAAGATCCTTTCATATAACATTAACAAGAGGAGAGGAGGAATGGTTTGGTGCATCATCACCACACTAAAACCAGGGGGAATGGGCCAACTGAGACTTCCACTTTTTGGTATCATTCTCTCTCACTCCCCCCCCCCCTCCCTGCCTCTCTCTCCATCCACAGTACAACTGCAGGAGGATATGAGTCCAAAGGGACTTCTTGGTTCATTTTAAAGGATGGGGACAACAGATGCTCACAGACCTGCTAGTGATTCCTCTGTACTGCAGAATAATACACCACTCTGAATGGTGCTGTACCATAGCTCCCTGTAAAAATTACACTATTTTTATAGTGAGAGATATTCTGCACTAAGCTTCTTTGATAGCCATGATATCAGCCCTCATAAGCAACATGTATGGAATTATAACCATCCATCCATCCATCCATCCATCCATCCATCCATCCATCCTACAAACATACATACATACAGTACATAAATACATTCCAGGGGAGGCTGGTGGAGGTAGAAATTGGAAGATGGGCTCATTGTAATGCATGGAATGAAATGGTGTGTTTGATACCATTCATCATTTCATCCTCGATTTCTACCTCTACCAGCCTCCCCTGAAATACATACATACATACATACATACATACATACATACATAAAACTCTCACTCACTAAACTGTCACTTATAGTGTAGATCTATGCAGCAGCTCCAGTGTTTGACAACATCATATCAGCTCTCATTACCGCAGTGTTTTAAATGACCGCCTTGCTAAGGGATCAATACACTCTGGCAGTCACGGCATAGATTTTATATTTTGTCATTTAATAACAAGATAGATCTTAGGATGATTACAGGTCCTTGTTTGAGAGTTTATAAACAAGACTGTGATTGGTTTATGATTAGTATTATCAGTAATTTGATACGGTGTGTGCGTGCGTGCGTGCGTGCGTGCGTGTGTGTATGTATGCGTGTGTGTGTATGTGTGTGTGCGTGTGTGCGTGTGTGTGGATAAGTGCATGCATGTGTGTTTATGGAGTCTCTAACCCTATAGGCAATAATGAGACAAAGTGCTAAGGAGCACTAGATGGGAGTTGACTGTGTTAGTGAGTAAACAGTGAATGAGTCCATTCATTCATCTCTTTCTCCCTGCCTGTCTCTCCCTCTCTTATGTAGCAGACTCAAGCAGAGTAGAAAATAGGGGGGGGCCTTCCACACCATGAACAAGTGAGAGAGCAGAGAAGAAGAGAAGAAGAGAGGAAGAGAGGGGTCCAGAAACATGAGGAGTGGTGACAGTGGAAGAGGGAGAGACATCTTCCAGAGCCTACACCTGTTTCTGTGATGCTGCCCAGAAAAAAATAAAAGAAAGAAAGAAAGGAGGAGGAGAGAAAAGACTGTAAATGACTCCTTAAATTCATCCACAGCTGGGTTTGTGTGGTGTGTGTGTGTGTGTGTGTGTGTGTGTGTGTGTGTGTGTGTGTGTGTGTGTGTGTGTGTGTGTGTGTGTGTGTGTGTGTGTGTGTGGCAGAGTAGTTTTGAAATGCAACCATTCTGTGTGTGTCTGGTAAAGTTTCTCTCTCTCTCTGACAATGGTGGCCAGAAGTGGAAGCAGCAGGATGAGGAGGATTCCTCACAGAACCCCCTCCTCTAGGAACGGCACCTGATGGCACAGGACGCCCAGGGTGGAGACGACAAAACTCCCGGACCAGGACCAGATTCAGGACGTCCCGGGCTGGAATCCAAGACCGCTCCTCGGGCCCATACTGTGTAGGCAGGCTGGCCCTATTGATGTGCGGAGGCAGTGGCAGCCTCGTAGTGGTCTGGATGCCAGTCTGGGGCATGGGCTGGAAGCTGGTCTGGGGGACAGCAGGAGACGTGGAAGGAAGGATGAAACCAGCAGAGAAGAAGACACCACCCCCGGGGGAACAGGGACCAAGAATCAGGTCTACGGCACCTCTCACCGAAGACCTCTCCAAGGCCAGCACTTTTGAGGAGAATTCGGGACAACTCATGACGGTGTGGAGCCTGGAGGAGCTAAGAAGAGGGTCTAGGGAAGAGACAGGTAGCATGACAGGCGGGGCCCCACCCTATAACAGTGCTGAGGGGCCAATCAATGTGGGGGTTGTGACAGACCAGCCACGGGTGGCCAAGATTCACCGGAAACTCGGGAGAGTGGATGAGGTGGAGCTGGATGGTCTCTTGGTGTTGGCTGCCCCCAAATAAACAGAGGGGGATGGTGAGGTGGCAAACCTGTCCGGAACCCAGAGGTCTACCTCCAAGAGCAGTTATGGTTACAAGAGGATCAAGACAAGCCAGGGGAATCTTGAGTCGTTTGGCCAAGCCAATATCCATAAAGTTGCCAGCCGCTCTGAAGTCTACGAATACCCAGCTACTCCCAGGAGAGAGAGGCTGGCAACATGACACCAGAACCAGCAGATCAGGAGAGATGATAGCTGCTGTAATGATAGGACTCGCCACAGGTCTCCCCCTCCTGGGTGAGACTGGCCTTCCCGACAGCTCAGGACAGGAAGAGCAACATCACTCTCTCATTCGACGTTCAGGCTGAGAGAGTCCGGTTCTCCCCAGAAGAGAAGTTGTTCATGCCTACCGACCATGGCTTCTTGAATAGCCAGAGAGGTATGTAGTTGTTCTATATCTGCCAGTGTGGCACATACATGGTCCATTTCTGCTGTGTCCATGTTTGGTTTAGTCGTGCTGTAACAGGTAGTTTAAGTTGGACCCAAGTGCAGAGAGGAGACAGGACTCAGAGTTGCCAAAATCAAACATAACTTCACTTAAATAGTCACACGGAAACACATCCATAGAACAAAACGAAAACCAGGCTTATAAACAGGACAAAATAATAAGTCACAGGTCAGGTCAATTAACTAAACAATGGGTAAGGAAAATAATAAACAGTCTCTGGTGGCCAATGGCCAGAAGGGGAAGCAGCAGGATGAGGAGGATTCCTCACATTGATCATGTCTCCAGATGTCACCAACTTGCATTCACCAGCAGTGTGTACACCCAATCAGAGACTTGCACACTGTACCAGTAGACTCATATTTGCATGCCTCTGTAGGCGTATTCTGTATGTAGTCCAACTATAGCCTCATAAACATACTTATGTCTCACCTCAGATACAACACCCATATCCACCTGCCTGATATCACCTCTATATACAGGAAAACAAGGCTCCACCTGCCCAGAATGCTCCAGTACCATATACAGTACACACACACACACACACACACACACACACACACACACACACACACACACACACACACACACACACACACACACACACACACACACAAGACAAAACCTTAGGAATTGCAAACGGGCTGGGGTGTGTGCAAAAAGACCCATTCCAACAATTGATGTGAATTGATTGCATGGCAAATAAACAGTCTTTCAAAAAAAAAAAAAAAAAAATGTACGCAAACACACTCTAATAAAAGCTGAGAATATCTACTTTATAACAAATGTTTTATTTCAAATATAGAGTGTAGAGCCAAATGAAGAAAAAATGCTTCACTGTCCCATTACTTATGCAGGGCACTGTATGTGACTCCTAGTGCCTACTTCAGACCACTTCACCACACTATCCTGTGACAGTGAATGTTTGTGTGTGTGCGTGTGTGTGTGTGTCTGACAGTGATCCTTTGTTCTCCAGTCATCTTTAAATACTACTAACTGCAGCTAAACCCCTATGGGTCTGCCCAGCACAGCCAGCCAATGCTAGAGCAATTAATCACACACACTGGTCGTACCCACCCACACACGCACACACACACAAACACATGCATGCACACACACTCTCACGCATGCACACACACAGCAAACACCATAGCCATTCATCACATACAGACAGGGAGAGAGAGAGAGGGAGAGAGGGGGAGGGGGAAGTGAAATACTCACACCACCTGAAAATCTCTCTCGTCTCTTGCTATCGCTCTCTCTGTCTCTCTCTAAACAGGTGATGTTTATGCTCCGACCTCTGATGCAAGCTCAATAGAAACACTTCTCTTCCTCCTCATATATCCCATTCTCTCTCTGTGTGGGGTAGTGAGAGATGAGGTGGGTGTATGAGGTTAATATTATGGATGCACCGATACTTTTTCATTGCCGATACCAGTTCCGAGTACTGAGCTTCCAGTATCGTCCAATACCGAGTACTGATCAGATAAAAGGCTCTTCTTTTTTTTTTTTAAAAGCTATATACAAGCTCTGTGTGTGGATTCACATTTTCCTTAATCATGGTGAGCATTCTTCTTCATCCACTGTAGAAGTCTTCCTTGGCCTACCAGGCTGTTTTCAATTTCTAGACCTTCATTGACATCTCTTTTGTCTTCATGTTGACAGACACCAATAGCAGACTCCAATGGCAAACACAAAGCCTAGAATCAATACTAGACATTGAGAGCTCTCTTACGACTGCACAAATGATGTGACGTTACACACCTGACAAACCAGAAACACCTGTCAAGCCAATTATCCGATCACTTTTGGGTACCCTAAAATAAGGGGACTATGCATAAAAAGTAATTTCTGACTGGTGAAACCAATATGTACACAAATACCTATCGATCTACCTATCTAACCTGTAATCATGTGTCAGAGACTACCATCCACAGAAGACTTCACCAGCAATACTACACTGGCTACACTGCAAGGTGCAAACAACTAGTTAGCCACAAAAACAGGATAGCCAGGTTACGGTTTGCTAAAAAGTACCTAAAAGAGCCTGCAGAGTTCTAGAAAAATGTCTTGTGGACAGATGAGACAAATATTAGCAAGTACTAGAGTGATGGCAAGAGTTAAGCGTGAGGAAAAAAAGGAAGTGCCCAATATCCACAGCATACCACCTCATCTGTGAAATATGATTGGGCATGTATGGCTTCCACTGGAACTGGCTCACTTCTCTTCATTGATGATAACTGCTGACATACTGCCATAGCAACTAGGGAGTTTTAAAGTGAAAATTAGTATTTCTTCCACTATTTCCACAATTTATGAAATAAATAGACACTATACTAGTATGAAAAAACATACTATGAACATAAAATACATACTTAATGTATTTTGCCCCCTGATGCTAGAAAGCTACTCTGTTACTAGTATACAGTAGAAGTGCCTAGTCGCTAATCGTTACTAGGTAGCTTACCATTTAACACACTGTATCTGGTAGCCTAGCAACAAGAACACGATATAGCCACTACCTTCAATTCTGTCTTAGACAAAAACATGGCCAGAGGCTGTGGGTGGTCCCCCTTTTTGTCGATACCTTGGAAGGATAGTGACTTTAGAGAGGGACCAAAGGGACCAAAGAGATAAGCAGAACAGAGCTCCCCCTCTGTGTGTGTGTGTATGTGTGTGTGGGTGTTGGTGTGTGTGTGTAGAGACTATCCTTCCAGATGACTGAGTCCACAGTGATTGAGTTTAACTACAGATAAACGGGGACAGTAGAGTCTGACCCAGCCAGACCCACATCTCACCTGACTCTCCCCCTCCTCCCCCCTCTCTCCTGCCTCTCCCTAAACTCTGCCATGCCACAGACACTGTGCCATCACGCTGTGCCCCCAGTTAATCAACCCTCCCCTCCCCTCCCCTTGCATCACCCCCACCCCTCTACCTCCTTTCCTGCTCTCCACTAGTCAAACCCCCCGCCCTTTCTAACCAGCCCTCTGACTGCAACCTCCGATTGGCGCCAAGAACACAACGTCCGTTCTCATGCACTGTATGACAAAAAGCAAGCTGTATCTTGAATACACCATAATACACCACATACATTACAACCACTCTTACAACCCACCCTTGACCATCTCTCCTGTAACTAAATCCTACCACAACCTCTCTCCCCTGAGACACCTCAAACGGTCACTCTCTAACCCTCCTGAGACCTCAATGGAATCACACATGAATTTAACCACACTCAACAATTCACTAGTTCGGTTACTTTCTAGAGATGCCTATGCGTGGGTGTGTGAGAAGTATGATATGTGCTTTGGCTTTGATGCTACTATGGGAGGGCCAACCTCCAGCGTGGATCGCGGTTGTGTGAGACTTTCCCATCTGATGGGGCTATCCCTCGGCGTGGACCGAGGTTGTGCATAATCCCCCACACAAAATAAGACAATGATAGTGAGGTTGTGCTTTTTATATACTGGGTGGGGCTGATAAATTCAGCAGGTGCAGGTGTGTGGGGACGTTGCCTGAGTGTGTCATATTGTTGTTTGTAACTCTCCTCCCAAACCTACGTTATAAACTCCATTACCCCTGAGACTCTACCTCAAATGGCCACGGCTAAACTAGCTACACACGGTCAAACCTCACATGATCTGAATGTAACAATACTCCAAATGAGCACAGAAGGTAGATAGGCTCAAGATAGGCTGTGATCACATACGGTCATGGTCAACAAGACCAGACCCACATTTATCATTGCATTTAAAACCCTTACAGAGATGTTACTAAAATGACCACAATATTTCAAAGCAATTTTAACATACAATAGTTCCCCTATTGAAGATACTTGTACATAACTTTTCCAATATGGGTGCTTATTGTGGTTTACAG
The DNA here is from genome assembly GCF_951799395.1 of Argentina silus. Lineage (NCBI taxonomy): Eukaryota > Metazoa > Chordata > Actinopteri > Argentiniformes > Argentinidae > Argentina > Argentina silus. The sequence goes on from NC_139653.1 coordinate 25,455,823, forward strand.
TAAAAAATAAATAAAATAATAATAATAATAAAAAAAAAGGGGGAAAAAAAGGGGGAAAAAAAGAGGAAGAAAAAAGGGGGAAAAAAATAGGGAAAAAAAAGAAAAATCTCTCAAATGAATACAACCCTGCCTTGGCTACAATCCTACAGATTTAATCTATTCAGACTCTGAATCTGGAATAAGAGGACTGAATCAGGCCAACAGCCAGAAGCATGACACATGTGTGTCAATCGCAACACAGGGCTTACACACATGAATGCACATGCCTATTTATATATACATCTACACATGTGGCTCTCAGTGCTTCTGTCTGATTGTCTGATGACTCAATCAGTCTCACCCTCTCTCAGGTCAAAGCTGTTTATACACAGATAACAACAAATAATCCAAGACGCACGCACGCACGCACGCACGCACGCACGCACGCACGCACGCATACACACACATTTGTGTATGCACAAGCATGTGCACATGTACAGAAACACAACTATTCCTCCCTCCCTCTCTTTCTCTCTCACTCTCTAAATTGTTTTCCCTCTCACACACCTACTTCTTTCCTCTCTCCTCTCCCAGACTTGACACCGAACACATTGCTGACCTAAATCTATCCTCTCCTCTCTCACCCACTGCCTTACAATGATGAGAGCTGACTATTGTCCTCTTCTCTCACACACACACACACACACACACACACACGTGCGCAAGCACACACACACACACGTGCGCACGCACGCACACACACACACACACACACACACACACACACACACACACACACACACACACACACACACACACACACACACACACACACACACACATACTGTACATATCATAGTGTGCACTATTTTCCCCACACTCATATCATACATTATGAATCTCTGTAGATAGTAGAATGGAGTGTGTGTGTGGTGTGAACTTTTGAGTGTGTGTGTGTGTGGTGTGAACTTTTGAGTGTGTGTGTGTGTGTGTGACTGCTGATATTAAATAACTTGATCAGGCCATCGATCTGTAGTTGTAAGCACAATTCTACCAGCACTTTCCAAAACACCCGCTCCAATAAATACACACACTCAAACTAACACATCCATTCAAATAAACAAACCTACACCTGTCAATACGCTAATAAAGTGATTGCACCACAATAAAAGAAGCTTGTGAAGACATGTTGGTTAGCAAAATACCCCACTCTTATACAAACGTACTGTAGTGAACAAAATTAACTATATCCAGAGATGGGCAAAGATACATCAAAATGTATCAAGTTACCAAATAAATATTAATACTAATATCACAGCGAAAAATTACCAGAAATGTTCAACAAACCGTTTTTTGTGTGCTGTCTTGGAATTAACAGAATTTAGTAAGATTCATCCTTATATGTTTTTATGTAAACAGCTGGGTTTCAACCAGGGACTTCTTGTATGGATGCCACAGACATAAACCGCTATACCAAGAGGACGTCCTTGTGGTACAAGGGATACATCTGGGCTTAGAAGTCACAGGCAGAGCTGCCTGATAACAAGAGCGTCAAGTCACCTGTGTCACATTAACCTACCTTTGAACTCACACCCATGGGGAGATCCACCCCATTGTAAACTGCAGGGTTTGAACTGGGGACCTCTTGGATGTGTTAGAATTGTCCAAGTATTCTATGTGCCCCTCACCTTTTGCATAGTAGCAACCTATCAATTTAAAACACAACACAGAGACTAAATAACACCAGGTGCTAGGGAAAGGGAGTAGAGGGACTAGGACTTGTGGCCTCCAAGGTCAAATTCCATTGCAAGTCTATATAGTTTCTCTGGGGGATGAGACTCAGAGAGAGAGACAGATAACCTGCTAGCCAGAAACATAATTTCTTTGTAACACTGAATAAAGTACCCTCCCCAAAAGACGTCAACCTTCAGATCTCTTTATTTCATCTCATTGCAAACCTTAAAACGATTGTGTTGCTGCGGAAGAAATTACACACATATATATATATATATAACAACTTGGTGCCATGACCCTGATTGCCCAGAGATACCCTCACTAGAACCAGAACCAGACTGGACTAGGAGTGATTGTCCTAACTGTGCACGAGTTGTGCCAGAAACTACTGTGTGGAGACAGATGAGCTGGCACCCCGCCAGATTCCCAGACTCTCCCTTTCTGCTATAAAACTAAAACAAAAAATGCCACCTAAAGAAAATAGCATTGATAAGCCCATGACTGAAAAAGGAGGCAGAGCCGTTCCTGATATACGTATCAGTAACAAACATACTTGATGATTTGGTTCTAGACGTCGGAAAACACCTACAATTAGATAAGACTAGAAGCAAGATAATTAGAAAATACAATGTAAAAATGTATGATAAAGGTTTATGGCCAGTAGACACTATTCAAAAAGCATGAGGCAAAATTCAGCTTATGAAAGCTGGAGAAGAAAAACACAGATGGTCATTGGTAGTGGTAGGAGTCATTTTGCAAGAACAGCGGAGCATGAATGAGCCAGGCCTGAAGCAGAGCAGAGGGCTGAAGTGCTCAAGGTGAAGCTCGAGACAGAATGCGCTCAAACCTGGAAATGGAGGGAGAAAACTAAAGAGAGACAAACGGAAGAGGGGAGATGAACAGAGGAGGAGCCAGCCCCTCCCCCACCAACCCTCTACCTTATGAGAGGACTCAAGCAAATGGCAGCTGCAGTGCCAGGCTTTGGAGTTTACAGCTCAGATTCATTCTCTTCCTCTGATGATGATGTTGTTGCAACAAAGACCAAAACCAAAACTAGTGCCTCCAGAAGCCCGGTGAGAACTTTGCGGACTTCGAAGAATGCTTCCATCAGACGTGGCTCAGACACAGAGGCATGCCTGCCATAACTTCAGACAACATTGACAGGACCATCAATGGAGGAGTCCTAAACTACCAACTGATGCAAGCAGTGAGAGAGGGACTCCGAAAGAATGTGGTCACCGTAAGCACAGAATGGAGAAATCCACATTATGGTGAACTCGTGGCAAGACTTTCACAACTGGATCATGACCTGGGAACAGGAAGTTCCACAAAGGTCAGAGCCATCTTGAAGAACCAAAATCGAGCACCCAGATGGGAAGTAGAGTGTCGCTACTGCAAAAGACCTGGACATTGGAAGGAGGGCTGCAAGAAAAGAAAATGGCAGGAATCCCAGAGGGGAAAAAACAACATCCCTGACAATCCAAACTACTCTCAAAACCAATCAACCAACTCAAACTCCATGCTTCAACCAATTGTTCAATTCTCCCAGCTGTCCCTGGAGCGACAGAGGGCTATGATGGCAGCTGTGGAGTGCTGTTGACTAGATGCTCTCTTCAGGCTGCCGTTCACGTGAGAACTGATGGGATATATGCTTCACTGGATGTCTGGGGAAGAACGATTTACTTCCTGGTAGACACTGGAGCTGAAATAACAATTATCCCAAGCAGCAGCCTTAAAGCAATCAACATCTCCTACACAGGAAAACACAGGGAGCGCATGGAGTAGGAGGGGGAAAACTGGAGCTCCACGAAACCAAGCCAGTGGAGATGGGAGTTGGACCAAAAAATTATGGATTGGGAAGCATCCCATTCTAGGACATGATATCCTGATCAAAATGAACATCATAGGCAAAAAGGTCTCATGGATAATTCGACAAATTCAGACAAAAACAGACTTTGTAAGACACAAAATCTGGTATACTGTTTACCGATGGGTCCTTCATGCTGGAAGACAGTGTGGAAGGCTGGATCGCTGTCACCACTGACAGCAAAGTAGCCCCTTGGGACCTCGGCACAGCAAGCGAAACTGCGGGCCCTCACTGAAGTATGCAATCTAGCACAAGGGAAAACCGCAAACATCTACACAGATTCAAGATATGCCTTCGTTGTGACTCATGACTTTGGAAAAAATTTGAGGAATCAAGGATTCCTTAATGCATTAGGAGCACCAGTCAAGAATGGAGACTTCTACTGGTGGCCCTGCATAAACCTGAGCAAGTGTCAATAATCAAGACTAAAGCTCACACAAAAGCTGACATGGAAGAGAGCAAAGGCAACAACCTAGCTGATCGAGCTGCAAAGGCGGCAGCAAAACGAACTGCAACTCCAGCCCTGCAGGCAGTGTACACCATCGATACCCTGAAACACATCCAACAGATGCAGAGAAGTGGGAAATATGGTCCTGGATGGAATCGGGAGCCAAACTGGACACAGATGCTTTCAGGAAAGAGGCAGAAAGAGTTGTATCTCAGTGCCCTATGTGTCAGAAAAATAACAACCAAGGAAGAGTCACGGTGTAACAGCGCATGACTCCAGCATCCTCAGGACCTTTTTGACACCTCCAGGTGGACTACTCCCGAAGTATGGGGGTATCAAGATGTGTTGGTGGTCACTGACAAATTTTTTCGATGGGTGGAAGCTTCTCTACCAAAAAGAGAACTGCTTTACATACAGCCAAAGTGCTAGTCAAAGAAATCATTCCACGTTGGGGTTTACCAGAACAAATAGACTCTGACCAAGGCTCTCATGTTACTGGAAGAGTCTGCAAAGAAGTCAGTAGGATGCTGGAAGTAAAGTGGTCACTCCACTGTCCCTATCACCCTCAATCATCTAGGCAGGTGGAACGAATGAATCGAGACCCGCCAAAATGCATCAGGAGAGTATTAGAGCAACACACAATAATACCACATGACCGAGCCTCCTGAGGGGGACATACTATCGTACCAGGTCAATGGGCTATGATACACAAACCACAGAAAGTTATCTATCAGGTTTTGTTGATAACCAACACAGCAGTTAAAGTACAGGGGAAATCAAAATGGATACACGCCAGTCACTGTAAACTTGTTGATCATACTGGGGTGGATCAAGCCATGGAGCTACAGAACCATGAGCAATAGGCTATGGGGGCCTACTCCGGGTGAAGATGGTGTTAATGGGGAATCATTAATTTGATGTCACATTGCATCCATCCTGGTCTACCTCAGATAGGGAAATGTATTATTTTTATATGAGCAATAATAACAACACCTTAAAAAGAACGTAGTTACTGCTATTCCTTTTTATCTGTCCTTTCAGGTGGAGTTGTCCAAATCAGGGTGAGCTGTGAGCTGCACCAATTCCAACTGACATCACTCCTGGAACTTCAACATTACCTTGTCACCTATCAAGTGTCCTTCAGAGACGACTTGATAGATCAGTGGACTGAAAAACACATTTTATGGAAAGTGATTTTACGCATACACAGTAGAACAACAGTGTAGACTGAAAGTCATCAATACTGGAATGACGAATGCTTGGTAAGTGCTTGGTATGCCTTAAAGTTTGACAACCTTGGTATTTGTTAGAAGTATCTGTGATTAATTTTGACATGCTTTTTTGTCATTTGTCATTTTTGTCATTGTTTTGTAACATCGAGTAAATACCCTCTCCAAAAGACATCGACCTTCAGATCTCTTCATTTCATCTCATTGCAAATCTATTGTGTTGCTGCGGAAGAAATGACACATATATCGAACAGATGCCACAGACGTACAGTAAACTGTAGTCTTACTAAATCAGACTCTGCTGGGTTCCGAGATTAACTAAACCGTTATACCAAGAGGACATCCTCATGATACAAGGGTTACATCTGGGCTTAGAAGTCGCAGACTTATAGCCTTGTAATGTCTTATAATTAGAGTGTAATTTCTAATCACCTACGCTACATTTATACCATTTAAAAAATTAATATAAGATTTAAGACACTACAAGGCTGAAAATGTTGAGAAGTGAATTTAAGACTTCAATGGATACAGTACCCTGTTTTCATTTAAGGGAACTAGTTATCAATCGATTAATTATTTTCTATCAGAACTGGGCAACTCAGATCCCTGTTGAAAAGTAAGAAAAGTAACACAGGAGACATCATCACTCAACCTGACGTGTTACTTTTTATGAAATGGCTATACAATTCAGGTCTAAAATAACAATGTTATTATTATAAATGTTACAAATTCAGAAAGAGAAAGAAAGAGAAAGAGAGAAGTCTGTGTGCTGGACATATAGTCCTGTATGGCTAGATATACACTCACCGGCCACTTTATTAGGTACACCTTACTAGTACCGGGTTGGACCCCCTTTTGCCTTCAGAACTGTCTTAATTCTTTGTGGCATAGATTCAACAAGGTGCTGACAACATTCCTCAGAGATTTTGGTCCATATTGACATGATAGCATCACGCAGTTGCTGCAGATTTGTCGGCTGCACATCCATGATGCGAATCTCCCGTTCCACCACATCCCAAAGGTGCTCTATTGGATTGAGATCTGATGACTGTGAAGGCCATTGGAGTACAGTGAAGTCATTGTCATGTTCAAGAAACCAATTAGAGATGATGTGAGCTTTGTGACATAGCGCGTTATCCTGCTGGAAGTAGCCATCAGAAGATGGGTACACTGTGGTCATAAAGGGATGGACATGGCCAGCAACAATACTCAGGTAGGCTGTGGCGTTTAAACGATGCTCAATTGGTACTAAGGGGCCCAAAGTGTGCCAAGTATCCCCCACACCATTACACCACCACCACCAGCCTGAACCGTTGATACAAGGCAGGATGGATCCATGCTTTCATGTTGTTTAGGCCAAATTCTGACCCTACCATCTGAATGTCGCAGCAGAAATCGAGACTCATCAGACCAGGCAGTTTTTTCAATCTTCTATTGTCCAATTTTGGTGAGCTCTTGCAAATTGTAGCCTCAGTTTCCTGTTCTTAGCTGACAGGAGTGGCACCCGGTGTGGTCTTCTGCTGCTGTAGCCCATCTGCTTCAAGGTTCGATGTGTTGTGTGTTCAGAGATGGTCTTCTGCATACCTTGGTTGTAACGAGTGGTTATTTGAGTTACTGTTGCCTTTCTATCATTTCAAACCAGTCTGGCCATTCTCCTCTGACCTCTAGCATCAACAAGGCATTTTTGCCCAGAGAACTGCCGCTCACTGGATATTTTCTCTTTTTTGGACCATTCTCTGTAAACCCTAGAGATGGTTGTGCATGAAAATCCCAGTAGATCAGCATTCTGAAATACTCAGACCAGCCTGTCTGGCACCAACAACCATGCCACGTTCAAAGTCACTTAAATCACCTTTCTTCCCCATTCTGATGCTCAGTTTACACAGCAGGTCGTCTTGACCATGTCTACATGCCTAAATGCATTGAGTTGCTGCCATGTGATTGGCTGATTAGATATTTGCGTTCACAAGCAGTTGAACAGGTGTACCTAATAAAGTGGCCGGTGAGTGTATGCAGCTGATCACAACTTAGTATTTTGGCGATGATTTAGCATGTTGGAGAGAGGGTCATGATGAATAAGTGTGGTGCAGAAGAAGTCGACTTTTCTTTAACCAAGGCTAAAGCATATATACAGTGCCCTCCATCAGTATTTGAAAGGGCTCTATACTCCAATAGTTTTGGATTTACAATCAAAGTAGAGATTCTCAGCTTTAATTTAATTCTCAGCTTTCAATGATTAATGTTTTTTTCTTTCACGTTGGTCTCACCATTTAGACTCAAATATTTTTTAAACATACTCCCCTATTTCAGAGCTCCAAAAGTATTCATATAAAAATAAAAAAACATATAATGTCCAAATAAAGCACTCATGCTCAACAATCCACTGCCTGCAATAACTACCTGAAGTTTTTGACCCATTGACCCCACCAGACGCTGAGTAAATACTCTTGTGATGCTCTGTCAGGCCTGCAGCCATCTTCAGTTGTTGTTTGTTTTGAGATATTTTGCCTTACGTTCCCTGTTCAGCAAATTAAATGCATGTTCAATTGGATTTAATTCTGGAGATTGACTTGGCCAGTCAAGAACCTTCTACTTCTTGGCCCAGAAAAACTCCCTAGTTGCTATGGCAGTATGTTTTGGGTCATTGTCTCACTGTATGATGTGCTATGAATGAATTTAGAGGCATTTGCTTTCACTCGAGCAGACAATATGTTTCTGTACACTTCAGAATACATTCTGCTTCTGCCATCAGCAGTAACATCAATTAAGACAAGTTAGCCGGTTCTAGTGGCAGCTATACATTTCCAAAGCATAACACCCCTTTCCACCATGTTTCACAGATGAGGTGGTACATGATAATATTCATCGTATCTGTCCACAAGAAACTTTTTCCAGACCTCTGCAGGCTTTTTAGGTACTTTTTAGTCAACTGGAACCAGAAACATCTTTTTGAGGATTTCAAGGATTGCACCTTGCAGTGAAGCCTCTGTAGTTCGACTGGTGATTTCTTCTGCAGATGGTAGTCTCTGGCACATTCACGCCTACATTCTGGAGTGTTCCTGATCTGTGGGACAGTTGTTTTGCGTTTCTTCTTAATTATGGTGAGCATTCTTCTGTCATCCACTGTAGAATTCTTCCTTGGCCAACCAGCCAGTTTGCGATTGCTGAGCTCACTTCTTTTTAATTATGTTGATTTTTGGCATGCCGAAGGTTTCGGTTTCGGCTATGTTTCTGATCGTTTTTTCCAGCCTAACAATGGCTTCCTTGACTTTCATTGACACCGCTTTGGTCTTCATGCTGACAGACACCAATAGCAGACTCCAAAAGCAAATGCAAAGCCTAGAATCAATACTAGACATTGACAGCTCTCTTATGCCTGCACAAATGATGTGACAGAACACAACTGCTGTACCTGTCAAGCCAATTTTCCAATACTACTGGTACTACGACGAGGACTATGTATCAAAAGGGTTGTAATTTCTATGGTGAAACCAATCTGAAAAAAGAAAACATTAAATTAAAGGTGATGATCTGTACTTTAACCTCATCGCAATTGTTTGATTTAAAATACAAACTTTTGGAGTATAGAGCTAAAAGAAGACAAAATGCTTCCTCTTTCCAATACTTATTGAGGGCACTGTAGATAAACTGCAGTAACGTCAATGGGTTATCAATGGGTACATCGTTATTTTGTTTGGATTTATTTTTGTTCTGACGTTTAGTCATTGCCCTATTGGATACATGTAGTGTCATTTATTCAGATTCTGTGCAAATCCTTTTTCATTACTATTTATGACAAGCTCATAATCTGTCTAGCTGTTGAAAATATACCAAGCAATTCGTTTTGATATGGCCACAAGATTTTATGTTA
>NC_139653.1:25469950-25487450 GCF_951799395.1 Argentina silus
CATCCCCTCATTAGATAGATAGATAGATATGTTTTGTCTCAGTCATTGGTAATAAAAACTAAGTTGAGAAACGATTACAAGATGGATTCTTTTACTACTATCTGATATTATGAACTTCATCTTCGTTCAACTTTAGCCTGGTGACCCCTTTGTGATTTCTGATAATTCAGATGGGTGGGGGTAGAGAGCCTCAGACACAGCTTTTCCCGCCGTCTACTATGAAAGCAAACCTACACTTGAATAGCTAACAGACTATTTCTTTCTCCCATCAATGATTTCCCATATTTTCTGTCTGCCTATCTCCATCAAACATCTCTCTTTGTCTCTCTCTCTCTCTCTCTCTCTCTCTCTCTCTCTCTCTCTCTCTCTCTCTCTCTCTCTCACACACACACACACACACACACACACACACACACACACACACACACACACACACACACACACACACACACTATACAAATATACAGGTGACAACCAATGAATAAAGCAGGGGCCTCAGCATGGGAAATGTGTGGTTCCTGAATGAAAGGGAATGTGGTGAATCATTTGATGATCTATTCATGCTTCCCAGACGCCAAGAGTCAGAGCATAATTTAGAGATCGATTCGTTGTGCCTGTTTAAAGGAGAAAGAAGGTAAAAGACGCTAACAGGGAGGGAGAGACAGAAAGAGAGGAGAGATGAAATTGTTCCGCTTGTTATTCTCCGCCTTGGGAAAGAGGGAGAACCGTCGGAGCAGACTGATACATTCACGGAGCAGAGTGATACGTTCACGGAGCAGTGCTTCATTTCCCAAACACTCCTCCCCTGATGAGCCCAGTGTTTGAGTGTCTGTGTGTGTGTGGTGTCTCCCATCTATCAGCATGTCCCAGTGAATTGAGGGCTAAATGTTACATAGGGGGGACAGTTTACTGCTCTAAGGAGGGCCCTGCCAATTTAACATCTCCCTATCCTCAAACCCCCACTTACCATCTCTCCCTTACACTATCCCATCAGATCTCCTACATCTTTCCTCCCAGTCCCCTGTGCCCCAACCCAGTCTCTAAATTATTACATTCTGGGAGATCAGTTCTGCAGACCAAAGAATATGATCTGTGTGGTCGTATTATCTAGCTATACTGGCAGGTAAATATGGAGGCAGAACATCACATAAGGAGGTGGCGGGGTGGTGGAGGCAGAAACCACCCGACTTGTAACCCTAAGAGCGTTACGCTTAGGGTTAGGGTTGGGGTTAGGGTTAGGGTTTATTGTTGCTAATTGTTGTTACTTATGCTAATATTTGCTAACTAATGCCTTCCCCTGACAACTTACCCTAACCATAACCACTTGAAGTTCTGACTTATAACCTGAACGTTGCTAGTTTGAATCATGTTGGGCACACTGTGTTTTTGGTGCTAATTGTTGATAATTATTGTTGCTTATGCTAATATTTGTTAATCCGTTCCCCTGACTTCCAACTTACACGTGAACTTATCTTCACGTAACTCTTACGCAATGTATCTTAAGTTTTTGACGTATCTTACATCAAAACAGGTGGTCAATACAATTAATACGATCCCCCAGACTTTATTTCCTTGGTCTGCAGAAACGATCCCCCAGAACATAATAATTTGGAGACTATGTTGGCAAGCCCTGCCAGTCTCTACTAGGTTACTGCTCCAGTGTCTCATTCTTGTGGAGGAGCGATGGAGAGGAGGTGGTGATGGAATGAGACAATGGATATCCAGCACTGAGAGTCAGAGTCTTTCTCCAGATCTCACAATTACACACAATAAGACACTAATCCACTGCGCGCACACACACACACACACACACACACACACACACACACACACACACACACACACACACACACACACACACACACACACACACACACACACACACACAGTATCCGATATCCATTGAGGCTGATGAAAGTAAAACATAGACTGTCAAGTCCCAGTGCCCTGGACACAACTGACATGGTTCATCTACTCATCTGCAGTATAGGAGCTATAATAGGGATGACACACACTCATATAGTATAGTTATCACACTTTCATCTGAAGAGAGGGAGGAATTAAAGCACACTCCAACACTGTGTTACTGTCTCTGCTCTTATACATTGGTAGTCCTAGCTTTTCAATGACTTCAACCATAGTGACTACCTCTGGAGAAAAGAGAGTTAGGGTTGACTGTACCAATATAGGAGGAAGAGGAGGGGTGAAAGGTGAGACTGACTACCAACATTGACTTGCCAGATAACAGCTGCACTCTTATAAGCAGCAAAACTCATTGTCTCTACTTTCATTGCTGCCAACCCACTGCTCCTCCATATACTGTATCATGCAACTCTAGGATGAGATTACATGGATTAGATATAAATTAGATTAGGCATATATTACACATAGACCTGTAAATGAGACCATAAAGTACACCTGGGAGCTAACTGTTTAACATTTCACTCATGCTTCACTCCCATTAAGATTTTTGATAAGGCTGTCTGATTCTTCATCTAAATCTAGAAACAACTCAGGTTCTCTTTCTGGTGTAGGTTGATAGACATGCACCCCCCATTCCACCAGCAAACCTCAGACTCTTGAATGACAGCTGAACTGTTTGAGGTGTCAATCTTGTCAATGAGCAATTGGTAGAGTACCAAGTTAGAAACACTCACACAGTGTTACTTACATGCGTTAGTTACAGCAAAGCTGTTTGCTGTCTCAATGTTATCGACGTGTGGTACGAGGTTAAAGGGGGCCTCCGTGGCATTGGGACTGGTGTTGTGCAGGAAAATAGCCAGTCGGAATGCAGTATACTCCTGATCTGTATTTCTGATGAACAGACCACCTGAAGAGAAGAGGGGGGGGGGGGGGGGGGGGAGAGAGAAAAGGAAGGGGGAGTGAGAATTTAATTTCAATTGGCCTAAAGTAATCACTTCAAAACATCCATATGAAACACATATACACATATGGTTTATTTCACAAAAGAGAGAGAGATGGTGGAAAGATAGAGGGAAAGGAGAGGGAGGAGAGCAGAAACGGAGATGAGACAGAGGGTAAAGGATGACAGAGGAAAAGGGAGGAGGCAGAGCAACACACTGAACAGGGCAATCACCTCTAAATGACATGTCATCTGTCTCTACCACTCTTACTCTCCCCCCCCGTTTATTACTCCATCATACATCATTCACAAACATCACGTACAAACTACATTCATGGATATCCAGCAAAACGATGCTAGACCTCAGAAACTGAGCTCACTTACACATTTGTACAAATCACTTAATCTTACTCTACATTAACCACACAAGTCCATTGAGAGATCTCAACATTACATGTTATTTCACAAGAAGTTGAATTCAATTCACACTGCCTAGATTTCCATTGACATTCCACTTGTGTGCACTGCAGCGATATGCAAATGTATTCTCAGGGAGGGGAGGGGTTGAGGTGTCTGTGTGTGTGTGTGTGTGTGTGTGTGTGTGTGTGTGTGTGTGTGTGTGTGTGTGTGTGTGTGTGTGTGTGTGTGTGTGTGTGTGTGTGTGTATGTATGTATGTATGTGTGTGTGCGCGCGCGCAGCAGATGATATTTAGCGTATTAACTTTATCGGCAGCTCTGAGAGGAGCGAAACAGAGTCAGTCTGGAATCTCATTACACCGCCTCTCCTGCACCCCACAATGAGTGATGCGGGCGGCGCATACATTAGCACACATCCAACACAGAGCGTTGTGAGAGAGAAAGGGAGAGGGAGAGAGAGAGTGAGTGAGGTGGAGTGTGTGTGTGTGTGTGTGTGTGTGTGTGTGTGTGTGTGTGTGTGTGTGTGTGTGTGTGTGTGTGCGCGCGTGCGTGCGTGCGTGTGTGTATGTGTGTGTTGTTAATAACTTTGACTCGGGTGTAGCCCGTCTGTGGTGAGCTGGATCGGGCATGGATAAGACGGGTTAATGTACCCCGCTATGGTATGGGATAACGGGCAGAATACTGCAGTGGCGAACCAAAAGGAATAGACTCGAGCGCGCTGAAACATTAATGAAAGTCAGAGAGAGAGGGAGAGAGAGAGAGAGAGAGTGTGTGTGAGTGAGTGAGAGAGAGAGAGAGAGAGAGAGAGGGGAGAGAGAGAGAGAGAGCCCTAGAGCCTTCTGTTCCGACGGCAGGAGCACAATTATGACAATTATAAATAATTATCAGCCTACGGACAAACGACAACGCAAATCCAAGACTGTTCAACTGCAAATGGACAACAATTCTTAAAATCCGTTTAAAAAGGCGCCTTGTAAAGCTGATATGTAGTGTCTGTTTGACGGTCTTTACTCACCTATCTGAACGGAGCTGGGGAAAGCCCCCGTCGCTAGCCCCCAAAGGGCGGAAAACACCCCGAAAAAGTGCGAGTAAAAAATCCTCATTTTCCTTATTTTAAAAACTGTGGAGATACATGGAGGAGGAGAGGCGAGAGGAGGGGAAAAGAAAAAGAGAGCCCGAGTTTTAACAATCCATAGTGGGTTTGTTCCCCCCGCAGTGTCCGCTGGAGAGAGCTCTGTCCGGCTCCGTAAACGGTAAACGGAGCACATGCAAGATGGGTGGAAAAGAGAGTGAGAGAAGAGAGAGGGAAAACTAGCCACTGGCAAGGAACGTCTGCACTCTGCATGGGAGGATTGGACATGCGCGCTCTCTCTCTCTCTCTCTCTCTCTCTCTCTCTCTCTCTATCTGTCTTCAACCGCCCTCATATCTCTCTCTTCAACCCTGTCTGTTTTAACTCGCTATTACGGTAAATCACACAGCTCCATTGATAAGGAATCGTCGGGTTTAGGGAGCGGAAAATTGATAATCTACGGCACTTTCATTGACGGTGCTGCCGGGGGCGGTGTATGCGCGTGTGTTTCAGGTACTTATTGGGCTCGTGTTCCTAAACAAGGTGACAGACAGCGTTTAACCGAAATCATAATTCCGATATTCAAACACTTTCTGGGTTCCATAGCCTATGGCATAAGCACGTAGGCCTACCACCTGCGTAGTGTGTGTGGTATTGGATTCTCCTCAAACGCCCCGTCCCCTGTGTGTGAGTGTGTTTGTGTGTGTGTGTGTGTGTGTGTGTGTGTGTGTGTGTGTGTGTGTGTGTGTGTGTGTGTGTGTCTGAGAGAGAGAGAGAGAGAGAGAGAAAGAGAGAGAGAGAGAAAGTTGACAGCGAGAGAGAGTAATTACTACAACGTTTCACATTGGATTAAATGATTTAAAGAATCGTCCTCGGTATGAGTGTGTGTGTGTGTGTGTGTGTGTGTGTGTGTGTGTGTGTGTGTGTGTGTGTGTGTGTGTGTGTGTGTGTGTGTGTGTGTGTGTTCCCAGCACGCACCAATGGGTTGCAACCCCGCTCGCTGCGCAGTTTTTCCTGCCCCATAGACCAATCTATCTCTTTGCGCCCATTAGAGCGCAGCGCACGGCGTAACAAGCCCCATGTCACGCAGGGCATCGAGAGGAGAACGAATGAAGGAGCGACAGTGGCAGGGCGCCGTTGTTAAAACCATTAACCGTTACAACATCGTGAACCGAAACATCTGGACTGATAAAAAAAAGAAGAGCAGAGGTCCCTGCAATATCTCAACTCCTTTCCTCCCATATCCTACACGAGAGAGAGAGAGAGTATGTGTGTTTCGCAATATCCGGACTAAAGGTCTACCGCAATATCTCAGTCACTCCTCTCTCACTATTGGGTGAGATAGAGAGGGCGAGAGGGGAGGGGAGATGCATGAACATCACTTGCGTCTCGCGCCTTATTCATAATCGTTAGGGCAGCCGGTAGAACCATACCCTGACAAACGGTTAGCCTGACAAACGGATCACGGACAAGAAACGGTCAATTTTTCAGGGAGTAGGCCTAAAAACAATTCATCTCCGGTCTCACAGTGACCACTGTCTATGAGCGCTTAGCCCTCAGCCCAGAGCGCAGTTTAGGAATTCCAACCGACATGTCGTAGCTGCTACACCAGGATGCAGCGTGCGCAATCCGCGAAGTACCCATCAACTCAGTAATATAACCTGTTACACCAGAAATGTGAACAGTTGCGCGCATGGATGCAGAATAAATATCCCTCCATTCTGTTTCTGTATGGAACTCAAATGTTCTATGTTCAATTCCTGACGTTAAACGTTGTTTTATGTTGAGAGCCCTGTCAAATCTGAATATCTTCCGAGTTGGGGCTTGTCCTTCACCTCCAAATATAAACGATGATTGTATTTCTGTTTATTAGTTCGTTATTCAAACAGTACCGCTATTGTTTGCATGCAGCCTGCAGCTAAAATCAATGTTTTTTTTAATTACATTATCGTGCTCGGTGAATATGTTTTTATGCGTCCAAAAAGCATTGAAACCTATCATTTCAGGCACTTTGTATGGGGTTTACGCTCGTGGAACCGAGAAAAATACACTCCAATCCTAATTTTACGTTTCTGCTAGCGCAGCCGCTCAAAGTCTATACTTCAAGCACGCGCTGGTGTAGCAGGTAACGTTGACTACAATAGGATTCTATAGTCTAAGATCACGCCATAGCAGATGTCACGGTGTAGCAGACCTGGTGTAGTACATTGATTCACAGTAGTCGGCCTGGAGCTCTCCAAGGTTCTGAATACACACTGAGCACTGCACTGCAGAGTCCACTAAAGCAAAAAACTAACGCAGTGGTAATATTGTGACAAAATCATTGAATGCTAATGTGACCACATGAGTTGAACCAGGGTCATCTGTGCAAGACTGTGTTAACCTGCTGAGCTAAAGCATAGCCTAAAGCTCAAGAATAGTTAGTGGGCTTGCTTCAGCAAGTCCAACTATTGATCTTGCTCATACTTATTAGTGGGCTTGCTTCAGCGAGTCCAATTATTGTTCTTCCTCATACTTTTTATTATTATCTCTATTATTTCTGACTGCTCCTCCTACAACATTCAAGCTTTTTACACCAATCCAACTTTCAAATGTGCAGAGAGGTCTAACATTTGCTTTACATTTATATTTTTCAAAGTCATTATACTTTGTAAACTTTTCAAACTTAACAGTGCAAAATTTAACATGGGGGTCTATAGTGGAATCTTGATTTAGGCCAAACATCTGAGAGCCGCATTATTGCAACTGCTATGGAACTTTCAGAAACTCTTGAATAAAAACAACAGGAGACTTGCAGGACACATTCTTAGAAACACAACAATGCACTCTTTTCCACCAGTTCTACCCCACTGAAACCACTCTCAACCACTCAACAAACCAAATCTCTATAGTACATACTTCACTGAACTACCCAGGGCTCATTCTATCTATCTATCTATCTATCTATCTATCTATCTATCTATCTATCTATCTATCTATCTATCTATCTATCTATCTATCTATCTATCTGTGTAGACAGACTCCACTTAAAGAACTTCCATTAAGATTTTTTATACTATTTACACTTTTTGAGCTTTACTCGAATTTGCATGAAATTTTATTTATGTCTATACCGCCATGTTCACAGCCTAAATCACAAACCTATGAACTTTTAAATGCCCTGGCTTGTGTAAGTTGAGATGCTTGAAAACATAATTTTCATACCATATATACTTTTTGAGCTGTACTAAATTTTGCATGAAATCCTATTAATTCCTATGGCCTTTCGCTCTGAATGGGGACATTTAAAATGTATCTATTATTTCATATTTTAAGCTTGACACCTCAATTAAACTTTATGTAGACTGACTCCACTTTAACTTTTATTTAGTTTTTTGAGTTTTGATACTATTTAGATGTAACTTTAAGCCATTTTAAGTTGCATGAATTAACATACGTTTCTATGAGGACTATTGGGTTCCTACATACATTTTAAAATGCATCTCCTCTTTCATCTTTTAAGCTTGACACCTCAATCCAACTTTAAAACGTGTAGATTGACCCCACTTAAATTCTATACAGTGTTTTGATACATTTAGACATTTACACATTCTCTCTCTTTCTCTCTCTCTCTCTCTCTCTTTATATATATATTAATCTATCTATCAGACTGTCTATAGTCCAAACCATCTTAACCATCAACTACCAAAAAGTCATACTTAATTTTCTTCTTCTTCTTGTGGGCTTGCTTCAACATGTCCAACTAATGTTCCTGCTCATACTTATTAAGGGTCCAAGCCCCGACGGGGGCTACACATTATATATTACATTTATTATTATTAGGGGTCCAAGCCCTATTGTTATTCAACATATTCTTATTATTATTCTTATTATTAATATTACTATCATTATTAGGGGTTCAAACCCGAAGGGCTTTTGTAGGAATTATTATTATTATTATTATTATTAATAATATTATTTTGCCTTTATTGTTTAATAATAAACCCAACTGAAAAATGTTCTATTTCGGCAATATGAAAATCCATGTCATTCGCTACTCTCACAAATTATATGGCACCCATTGGCCTATAGGTGGTGCTATAATAAGCACCCAAAGTCTAAGGCTCAGCCCCCCCGAAATTCGGTACACATGCTCACATGCACTTGTCTCTAACATGGTTGACGATCAGTCAATAAATGACCGAATGTCATGCTAATCAAACTTCCAATTTCATATATCCCTATTCAAACAGTTCTAAATACCTGTCACTTTGTTCAATTCACATGAAACTTGTAATTGAAATTGCCCTAACCTTTGAGGACCAGTGTCAGTTAATCCCTTCCTTGTTTAGTCTCGTCTTGTTCGTTAGTTTGTTTGTCTTTGTTTTATGTTATACTTTTATTTTATATTTTTATTCTGTTTATTTTTGTGTCTTTCACCTTATTCCTTGTTCCAGACACTTCACTACTTGCCCTTGTATGTTTCCCGCCTGTATGATCGTCTACCCCGCCCTGATTGGATTCCTCATCATTCCCTGTGTAATTAGTGTGTTTCCCCTGTCTCTTTGCCAGTTCGTCTCTGTGCCTTAGTGTTAAAATGTCCCAGTGATTTTCTTAGTGATTTTTTGTCTACCTGGTTTTTGGTCTTTGTTAGTTTTTCCGAGTTTGTCTTTTGCCTATTCCCTGTTGGATTATCCGCCTCCTATTTGACTGACTACCCGTGTACCATACCCTGCGTTGCCTAGCCCTTTTTGGATATTTGCCTCCCTACTAATTGTCTAACTGTGTATTGAACTCTTTTCTGGTATTTTTGACCCAGTGTGGATTACATTTTGAGCTACAAGTGGCATCATTTCAGACGGAATGAGCAAGGTGGCGTACATCATTACTCATCCCACTGGCAGAGCCGAGGCCTGGGCCACTGTTCAATGGGCTAGGGATCGCCCCATCTGCAATTCCCTAGAGGAGTTCAAGAACAGGATTTTTGATCATACGACCCCCGGTCGAGAGGTAGCATTTCTCTGTGGTATATGTCGATCACTCTCCTTCGTGGCATTCTCCCCAATGATTCTGTCTGGAGGCCGACGCACCAGCGACTCTTACAGTTTCAGAAGAACCCATGCAGTTGGGGAGAGCCCGTCTCACACCTGAGGAGCGTCAGCGACGTATACGGGAGGGTAGGTGCATTTGCTGTGCCCAGTTCGGGCATTTCATGTCGGGCATGTCCGGTAAAAGGCAGGGCTCATCAGTAGGAAAGAGGACGCTGGTGAGCCGAACAGTTTTTTCCGCCAATCCCTCTCGCTGTTTCACTCCTGCTCAACTTATCGTGTCATCTCATACTCTGAAACATCCTGTGTTTGTGGACTCCGGAGCGGATGAGAGTTTCATGGACTGGAGGTTAGCTAAAAAACTTGGACTAAATGTTGTTCCCCTGCCCAAGCTATTAGAGGCCAACACTCTGGATAGTCACCTACTGTGCAGAGTCACTCACTGCACTCAACTGATTCAATTAATTATCGCCAATAACCACACGGAAGCCCATTTGTAAACAAGGATAAGACGCTTCGTCCCTGCATTGACTATCAAGGTCTTAATGATATCACCATTAAAAACAGGTCCCCCCTCCCCCTTATCTCATCTGCTTTTGAATGATTGCAAGGGGCTAAGATATTCACAAAGCTGGACCTCTGTAATGCCTATCATTTGGTTATGGATAAGGGAGGGGAATGAATGGAAGGGGAATGAATGGAAGACGGCATTTAATACTCCCAGTGGTCATTATGAGTACCTGGTTATGCCGTTTGGACTCATAAATGCCCCCACTGTGTTTCAGGCTCTTGTTAATGAAGTTTTCCGGGATATGTTGAATCAGTTTGTATTTGTGTACCTGGATGATATCCTTATCTTCTCCCCCGACGAGGAGACCCATGTTCAACACGTCCAACAAGCTCTCCAGCGTCTCCTCGACAACCAGCTTTTTGTAAAAGTTGAAAAGTGTGAATTCCATGACTCCACTGTTGCTTTCCTGGGTTTTATCATCTCTAACGATAACATTCAGATGGATCCCACCAAGGTTAGTGCGGTTGCTGAGTGGCCCCTGCCTATGAGTCGCAAGCTGGTACAGTGGTTTTTAGGGTTTGCTTATAGGCTTCTTTCTATAGGCAGTTTATCAGACATTTTAGTACTATTGCCGCACCTTTGCATACTCTCACCTCCTCGTCTTTTAGATTCCAGTGGTCTCCCCAGGCGGACCAGGCGTTCCGGAGGTTGAAGGAGAGCTTCACTTCGGCACCCATTCTCACTCTCCTGGATCTCCGGTGGCAGTTTGTTGTTGAAGTGGATGCCTCGGACGTGGGCATCGGGGCTGTCCTGTCCCAGTGGTCTTCAGAGGACAACAAACCTCATCCCTGCACCTTCCTGTCCCGGAAACTCTCTCCTGCCGAGAGGAATTATGACATGGGGAACAGGGAGCTGTTGGCTGTCAAGGTGGCGTTGGAGGAGTGGTGCCACTGGCTGGAGATAGCGGAGCATCCTTTTCTGGTTTGGACCGACCATAAAAACCTCTAGCCTCTCCCCCTTCCAGTGCACCTACAGGTACCAGCCGCCGTTGTTCCCAGACCTGGAGGCAGAGGTCAGCGTCCCATCTGCTCAGGCGCCTCGGCCTGGTACAAACAGGTGGCAGACCGCCGGTGAACCTCCACTCCTACTTACCGGCCTTGGCAGAGGGTCTGGCTATCCATCAGAGACCTTCCCCTGCGGTGTAAATCCCGCAAACTGGCTCTCCAGTCCCTTCCCCATCTCCATTTACATTTACATTTATGGCATTTAGCAGACGCCTTTATCCAAAGCGACTTACAACAAATACATTTGTTTAAGTAAGTGAATCATCTATCCAACAGTCATCATAAGACAAAGTAATCAATGCTCACACCAGGGGCCATTGGCAGTCGTAATGCCAGAAGCCAATTTTTTATTTCTTTTTATTTTTTATGATTATCTCCAAGGTGATCAATCCAGTGGGCGTCTTCGACTTCCCAGATCTCTAAAGGTTCACCCCACCTTCCATATGGCAAGGTCAAACCAGTAAAGGAGAGCCCCCTGGTCCCCGTCTCCAAGCCCCCCCCCCCCACCCCCCCGGTTCATTGATGGAGGGCCAGTATACACGGTTAAGCGGCTCCTGGCTGTTTGGTGTTGGGTCGTGGACGGCAGTACCTGGTGGATTACGGACCTGAGGAGAGGTCCTGGGTCTCCACCAGGAACATTATGGATCCAGGTCTCATCCGGGAGTTCCACCAAGCCGATTTTGATCTGCCAGGGACGTTAGGTGCCGTCCCTAGAGGGGGCGGGGTACTGTTACATCTCGTCTTGTTCGTTAGTTTGTTTGTCTTTGTTTCATGTTATTAAATGTTTGTTCCCTGTTTATTTTTAACTCTCGGGTACCACACCCCCATGGGGTAGACTGTTTTCTCTGTCTCGCACCGAGACCCTAGCCATGGTGGCATACATAGAGGAGTCCCTCACCACCGGTCACACTGGCACCTCCATTTCCCCCGCAGGTACAGGTTTCTTCTTTGTGGTGAAGAAGGACAGAGGACAGTGCCCCTGTATTGATTATAGAGGACTTAACAACATCACTGTCAAGAATCGATACCCGCTTCCCCTGATGACAACGGCTTTCAAGTCCCTGCAGGGGGCCCGGATATTCAGCAAGTTGGATCTCCGCAATGCATACAATCTGGTGAGAATCAGGGAGGGAGATGAATGGAAAACAGCCTTAACACCCCTAGTGGCCACTATGAGTACTTAGTCATGCCCTTCGGCCTTGTGAACGCGCCAACAGTGTAACGTCTCGTCCTGTTTCTTAGTTTATGTCTGTCTTTGTTTCAAGCTATTCATTTGTTTCCTGTTTATTTTTGTGTTACTCACCTTGTCTCTCGTTTCAGACACTTCGCCACCTGCCCTTGTGTGTTTCCCGCCTGTGTGATTGTCTACTCTGCCCTGATTGGCTTCACCTGTTCCTCATCATACATACATCATCATTATGTGTATTTAGTCTGTGTGTTCCCCTGTCTCTGTGCCAGTTCATCTTTGTACTTTCTTATCATACAGCCCAGCATTTCCTAGTGATATTCCTGGTTGATCTCTGAATGTGTTTTTGACTTTGCTTCTTTACCTACCCTTATACGGATTATCTGCCTACCCATTGACTGCCTACCTGTGTACTGAACCTTTCTGAAAGTAAAGACTATTCTATTGGATTTTTTTTTGGAAGTTTTTGTCACCGAGTCGTGTGTTTGAGTCCTTTGCCTGAGTACTCCTGCCATTACAGTACGAACTGGCCAAACTATGGACTCAGCCGACCCAGACTTTGTGCGTGCTGCGCTTCAAACCCAGGAGAGACAGATTATTCACTGTGACAAGCAATTTACCTTAATCTGCCTGGGTGTGAGTGGGCTGTCAAAGTGACATGAGGGCTTCCAGGCTTTCATCAGCGGTTAGGTTTGCCAACTGGCTGACCAGATCCAGCAGCTGACGGAGGTCCTCGAGACTCTTGTCTCTTCTCCTCCGGTCCTGGCGACAGTTCCGACCTGTGAGCCCGCTACTGTTCCAGTGCTCACACCACCGGCACCGGCTCCTGACCTCTCCAGACCTGAACAGTTCGCCAGGGACTCTGGTAACTGTCAGGCATTCCTGGTCCAGTGTGGGCTGCACTTCAAGCTACAGGCGTCGTTATTCCAGACGGAACGAGCCAAGGTGGCTTACGTCATCACCCACCTTACCGGCAGAGCTGAAGCCTGGGGCATGGCTGAGTGGGCTATGGCTTCTCTAGTCTGCTATTCCCTGGAGGATTTCATTGACACTCTCCGCAAGATATTCGATCACACAACCCCTGGTTGAGAGGCAGCAAGAGCGCTCATGGACCTGCACCAGGTTTCCGATTGCGCCATCGAGTTACACACCCTGACAGCAGACAGCGGCAGGAACTCCTCCGCCATGCTTGACGCTTTTCTTCATGGTCTTTCCGACCCCATCAAGGACCAATTAGCACCTCTAGAGCTTCCCCCTGACCTGGATTCCCTTTTCGCTTTGGCCATAAGGACAGACAATCGTCTCCAGGAGAGAAAGAGAGAGGTCCAGGTCTGCTGTTACTCCGCCCGTCCTGAGAGGGCCATCCACTGCCTATCGCTCTTCTTTGTGGCGTCATCCCCAACGGCCAATCCTGGCGACCGACTCTCCATCACCCATGGAGCGCCAGCGTTGAATACGGGATACTCAGCTGGGTCATTTCATGTCAGGGTGTCCTGTAAGACAAGGCTCATCAGTAAGGAAGAGGGCGCTGGCGAGCCAAACTGTTTTTTCTCCTAACCCCTCTTGTTGTTTCACTCCTGCACGACAAATTACTTCATCTCAGACTCTCAATCATCCTGTGTTTGTGGACTCCGGAGCACATGAGAGTTTTATGGATTGGAGGTTTGCCAAAGACTTGGTCTTGACGTTGTTCCTCTGCCAAAGCCATTAGAGGCCAACATGCTTGATGGTCGCCTATTGAGTCACTCACCGCACTCAACCTCTTCAACTTATCATCGCCAATAACCACACTGAATTCCTGATCTTCCATCTTTTCAACTCCCTTTTACATCCCCTCATCTCTGCCTCCTCATTGGTCCCACGACTGCTCTATAGACTTGCTCCCAGGAACTTCACCTCCCGTCTCTATTCCTTGTCCCTGAGAGGGATGTTATGAAGAAGTACATTGACTCTTCCCTTGCTGCCGGTATCATTCACCATCACCACCTGCTGGGGCTAGGATAAGACGCTTTGCCCCTGCAATGATATCACCATTAAGAACAGGTACCCCCCCTCTTATCTCGTCAGCATTTGAACTTTTGAACTTTTACTAAGCTTGATCTTAGTTAACGAGTGGAAAACGGCCTTCAACACCCCTAGTGGTCACTACGAGTATCTCGTAATGCCTTTTGGTCTCACCAATGCTCCAGATGTGTTTCAGGCTCTGGTGAATGATGTTCTCCGAGACATGTTGAATCGGTTTGTCTTTGTCTACCTGGATGATATCCTCATCTTCTCCCCAGACGAGAAGACTCATGTCCAGTACATCCACCAAGTGCTTCAGCACCTCCTCGATAACCAGCTCTTCGTTAAGGCAGAGAAGTGTGAGTTACATGTGTCCACGGTTGCTTTCCTTGGATTCATCATCTCGGAGGGTAACATTCAAATGGATCCTGCCACGGTTAGTGCAGTTGCTGAGTGGCCCATGCCAACCAGTCGTAAGTTAGTACAGCATTTTGTGGGCTTTGCTAATTTTTATAGATGGTTCATCACAAACATTTAACCCTGATGCCACCCTTTTTTCTTTGTCCTACCACGGCTGAGCTGCTTCAGTGGGCGCATGCATCGGCCACCCACCCTGGTGCCACCAGGACCCTGGAATTTCTCTGGAGGAGGTTCTGGTGGCCCATAGCAGAGGTGAACACATGAGCCTTTGTTGTCGCATGCACAGTGTACACACAGAACAAGAGCTCCCGCCAACCCTCGGCTGGGCTTCTCCAGCCCCTACCCATTCCCAAGCACCCCTGGTCCCACATATCCCTGGATTTCATCTCCTACCTCCCCCCCTCTGATGGATTCATGACCATTCTTGTTGTTGTGGACCGATTTTCTAAGGTGGCCCACTTCATCGTCCTCCCCAAACTCTAAGCTGGTGGTTCAGACTGCTAAGCTGGTGGATCAGCACATCTTTCGAGTCCCCTCTTCCGAGTCCCTCCCCCAGGACGTGGTTTCTGATTGGGGCCCTCAGTTTGCCTCCAGGTTCTAGAAGGCATTCGCCACCTGCCTCGGCGCCTCCATCAGCCTGTCTTCCGGCTTCCACCCCCAGTCGAACATCCAGACAGAGCGGGTCAACTAGGATCTGGAGGAGATATTGAGGCGCTACGCCTCCAGCAACCCCACCTCATGGAGTCAACGGCTGGCGTGGGCGGAATACACACACAATATCCTCCTCTGCTTCTCCACCAGGCTGTCTCCCTTCCAGTGCCAGTATGGCTACCCCCTGTTCCCTGAGCAGGAGAAGGAGACGAAGGTCCCGTCCGTTCAGGCCCACATCAGCCGCTGCTGCAGCAGCTGGTGGCAGGTGCCCACCGCCCTCCAGTGGGCTTCGGTCCGGGCTCAAAACCAGGCCAATCGCAGGCGTCACCTGTTCCAGCCTTCTATCCTGGGCAGAGGGTGTGGCTCTCCACACGGGATCTCCCCCTCTGTGTCGAGTCCTAGAAGCTGTCCCCACGCTTTGTTGGCCCGTTCAAGATCATTCGCCGGATCAACCCGATGGCGTACTGCCTGCAGCTTCCCCCGTCCATGCGGGTGCACCCCACCTTCCATGTCTCTCTCCTAAAGCCTGTCGCCTCCAGTCCTTTGGCTCCCCCCCCCACCCATTCCCCCGCTGCACCTCGTCGGGGGTCAACCCACCTATATAGTCTACCGGATACTGGCCGTTGAGTCAGTCAGGGGCTCCAGTTTCTGGTGGACTGGGAGGGTTTTGGTCCGGAGGAGCAGACCTGGCTGCCTCGGCGTAACATCCTTGACTCGTGTCTCATCGCTGCTTTCAGTTGCCTCCACCCTGAGATGCCACAGTGAAACGGCAGGGGCCGTTCATCGGGGGAGGCACTGTTGCAGATGGGGGCACACTCCCTAGTGTGGTCCTTAGGTGTCTCCCTCTGGCCGCCCACTGTGCCGCCTCACAAGTATTGTTTTTGGAGACTGTGTTCTCCCTCTTTTCTTATCGAGATTAAGTCTGTGTTTGTATCCTGTTTTGCCTACTCTACTTTAAGTAAAGAACCTTTTGTTTGGTACTGGTACCTACTTGTCTGCCTCCCTTTATATGCACCGCACCTGGGTCCACTTATTATACCAAGACATTACACTACGGCTCCTGTGGATACACTGTACGTCTCATCTATAACTGCCACCACATCTGACCCCACAGCACCTCTAGACAATGGGAAAGACTAGATCTATCTATCTATCTATCTATCTATCTATCTATCTATCTATCTATCTATCTATCTATCTGTATTGTATCTATTGTGAAATGTAGCACTTACTGTCAACTTCTCACTCATACACACACACACACACACACACACACACACACACACACACACACACACACACACACACACACACACACACACACACACATATACACACGCACACACACACACATCATCCCTTGCCTATGAATGATGCATTCGCTGGAGACATTGGTATGGCAACATTCATGTTTGATCACTCCTGTCCATATCAGTAAAAGTACAAGCAGTTTCTTCTCTGTCCCAAATGACTCATCCATCGCCCCCAGGCCCTCTCTCCAGGAAGACCTCCTGACTGAATCGTTTGCTTTGACATCTTTGTTCATTGAAGAATCTCGCTCTTGCTCTCCCTCCATCTCACACAGTATCTGTAGGCCTACTGACATGACCCATATTGTTTCTAACCCTTTTAATATTGTATTGGAAACAGAAAAGAAAGAACATCAGCGAATACAATCAATTGACGGTGCAAACAATGAGAGTACAGTATCTTCGATCTAAAGACAGATCAATGGAATCAATAACAAAATATTGATTAAACATTCACACATTTTGAAGGGTAAAGGCCTAATTCCACATGTTTAGTAAGTTATATTATGTTTCTTGATTATGAATTTTTAATGAATATTTCCCTTTGTTTGAGGGTCTTCAAAATACAGAGTAAGGGTCACTGTTAGACACACAACTAGTTGACATATCAAGTTTCATCACTTCACATCAAAATAAAAGTCTTTCATAAGTGTGTCATAAGGTCTTGTGGAGGACCTTTATTTTTATGTCTGATAACAGGCCTTCAGTCAGCCCCTTACATGTCAATTAGCTTCCTTTCTGTTGAACAGTGAACAGTAAACAAACGATAATGCAGTGTGATATGCACCAGCACTGACATGGTGGAGTATCGGTACCACTCCTTACAGGAATTAACTTCAGTCTCAATTATGGCACTGCACGAAGCCTACTCATAGCCAGTGATTCAGAAAGGTGACCTGCGCTCCATCTCCCTATGACGGTTAACATCATAAAAGCAAAGAGCAGAATTAATGTCACCACAGAGATTACATTTGATA
>NC_139653.1:25492450-25494950 GCF_951799395.1 Argentina silus
TTGTATATTGTCCCTGTCAAATTAAGATAATAAATAGGATGGTAACATAAGCAAATTGAGTTGGACGAATATAAGTCATACAGCTAGAACTGACATATTTGAATCCTTTTGGAGGTATTTGATCCAGTTGTGATTGATAAACATGAATAGATTTTGTCAATCAGACATAATCATTTTTTATTATTATTTATCAATTCAATAGTGTTTGAATAACACAAGTGATTTCAGTAAATAATTTTTTAGTAAATGTAAAATTACTATTGAATGAAAATATACTGTTTCTATCTATGTCAAAAATGTAATTAAGTAGATCCATTTTTTTTTAGTGCACGCACACACACACACACACACACACACACACACACACACACACACACACACACACACACACACACACACTAGCCCTCTCTTAATGAGTTATTTTCCAAAGGTTGTGGTGAGCTTAATGTCAACCGTCAGTCAGTGGTATGCTGTGTGGCATCATCCTTAGGGTGAGAAGCGAGTCTGCCATATCTCTCTCTTTCTCTCCCCCTCTTTCTCTCTCTGACCCCTCACTGTGAGCTGTGGGAGAGCTAACTGACCTTTCATGACCTTTCCTCTCACCACAGTCTGGAGTGGCCGATGGCAGTGGAGATATGCAGGTGTGTTTGTGAAATCTGTGTTTTAGGGTTTTGGTTTGGATTGGCATGGCAATACTGGTGAGAGATTATGAACAGTTTGAAGAGAAATGATCTGGTGGTATGTGTATGCATAGTAATTAATAATGGTGTAGAACGTGTCAGTAACACTGGGTATGACTGCTTCAGGCTTGTTGGTGACCAGGAAAGTGTGAGAAACGATGTTGAACAAGCATAAAAAGCTAGTGTGTGTTACATTGCAAAAGACTGAGCCAACTGAGAGAGAGAACGAGAGAATGCGGTGAAAGAGATAAATGTTTTTTTTCCTTCAAAGGAGCGCAGCCTTTGGCGCAGCTCTCCCCTCTTCTCTCGTTTAATTAAGAAAGCAATCCCTCCTTCCCTAGAGCTCCTACAATCTCTCGCTCCAGCTGAAGCCACGTTTAATAAATGATCATGATGATAATGGGGGTTGACAGGGAGGTATGTGTGTGTGTGTGTGTGTGTGTGTGTGTGTGTGTGTGTTCATGTGTGTGCATGTGTGTTGCATGTGTGTGTGTGTGTGTGTGTGTGTGTGTGTCTCTCTAAAGTGTGCAGCTGCTAACCCTACCCTACTGTGACACACCAGCAAGCTCACTTTAGCAACATAGAATTACAATTAGTATATTCTAGTTCTAGTATGTTCTAGTTCAGAACAGTGTTCTATTTAGGGATCCAAGATATGCTGATTGAGAATGACAATTTATTTGAGTTTTTTAGAGTTTGAAAGGACAACCCAACAAAAACTGTTTTTTTGCTTGGTTTATCGGCGGCCACAGAGTGTAGCCTCTAAAAAAAGATTTTCGAGGATGTGTACTTTATTCAGTCGCTTTGAATGTTTTTTACTTTTACATTTACTTGAGTATCTTTAGAATTAAGCATTGTACTTCACTATTTGATTCCTAAAAATCCGTTATTGAGAACATATATGGTCAGACACCGCACTTTCTGGTTTCTCTCTCATTGTGGCTCTTTGTTTGCCTTGAACTGGGCTATCACTGGGCCA
Organism: Argentina silus; assembly: GCF_951799395.1. NCBI lineage: Eukaryota > Metazoa > Chordata > Actinopteri > Argentiniformes > Argentinidae > Argentina > Argentina silus. The sequence continues at coordinate 25,494,110 of NC_139653.1, forward strand.
TGCTCGATCCGTATCTCCTGTCGTACTCATTGATAATATATACTCTATATATCTGGATAATGCTAACTACTGATCATTCAATGGATTCCTGAAATGAAAGATGACGATTAGTGCATCAAACCCAGGAAATGCCTTTTTTTTATTGCTGGCACCAACCCTGGCACCATGAGTTGGTATTGGTATTGGTATTGGAATTTATTAATTTGAATGGACAACCCAACTTTAACAGTGTTTTTTTGCTGGATTTATCAGCGACCATAGAGTGTAAAAAAACACCTTGCTCTGCATGGTGGAAGCAGGTAAAGCTGGTTAACAAGGTTCTGGTGAGACTATACAGGCTGTTTACTTGTACAGAGGATTCATCCTATTTGTCCCTTCTACATTTCTATGACCAGCACTTTGCTCTGTATATGTACTGCTCTCCCTTTGCTATAGCTGGGGGTCTGTATACTGAGACACTGTTAAAGCTCATCAATGTGCTAGCTAGTTAGCATTAGCAATACTGTACTTTTGGACTGAGGGGATTGTATATCATTAGCATAATGTGTAAATGGGCATGGATGACATTCGTATGAGTTAGCATTAGCATAAATACATTGGGGTGAATAGGCACAGTGCAGCTGGAGCTAGACTAATCTGAAGTGACATTTGTTGGAGAGTGTAACAGGAGTAACAGCAGTCCTGGAGGGAGAGGAGGGCAGAGAGGGAAAGATGAGGGTAAGAGAAGATAAGAGATGAAGAAAAGCGGAGGAGGAGAGAGGGAGGAGGTCTGGGAGAAAATGGTATTGAGGGTATAGGAGAGGGAGGAAGAAAAGACAGAGGCCAGGAGATGGGGGAGAGG